>NC_051176.1:239439882-239739882 GCF_013339695.2 Rhipicephalus sanguineus
CACGCTGCGGACAAGTGTTATGTCATTCCGCAGCGATAACATAAGTGGCATAAGAAACGAGCAGGACACAGGGACGCTGACCCAGGGCCAACATGAACGCAAAGCGACAGGGAACCTGCCGGCTCAATTTACCTGAGCATCGGCAAGCCGTACATGATCACGGCCAACATCGACGTAAGCGACAGCCTCGTTAATGGAAACATGGACCACCCTTGTGGTACATCGAGCGTGACGAACACGGCAACCTCTTGCGCTGTGGCTTGAATTTTTAACGTCCATGGTAGGCCATTGTCGCCCAGCCAGGACCGAAGACATCACCGCACACCTCAATAGAATTGAAATGAGTGCCCGTGGCACTGCGAACCACCGCAACCACGACAACGCCAGAAAAAATATCTTTTGTAACAGGGCACAGTTTCCCCTTGCGCAAGCAAACCCAAAACTATATATATATATATATATATATATATATCTATATATATATATATATATATATATATATATATATATATATATATAAATATATATAGATATATATATATATAATATATATATATAAGTCACAAAGGGCTACATACACCCAGGTAGTCTTCGGATCCACTGAAGTTGGTCTACGTAGCACTTCCCGGGCTCCAGCCTCAACGGCCTATACATCACCAACGCAAAAGGTGAATTCGGCTTCCAACATGTCGCCACTTTATCGACACCAGTCTGTCGGACGACATGACCCAGGCTAGCAAACAGGCCTTTGACATGTCTTGGACCGGGCTACCACCTCATTCGGTGCTACAACCACAAAAATCACTCACGCTCTCCATATCAACGTACAGTCTGTGCGGACGCTCTGCTCACAGAAATTGGTGAGCACTTTCTGAAACCTGGAGCGATGAGCCCACTGCAATCATGGGATTCCAATGTGTCGTCCACAGCAAGCAGCTTCGTTGCAGGTGCGGTTGGCGTGGCACATATAAGACATTTGTGCCTATCTTTAGCGTCATTTCGTAACGTCTCGCTGAATGTAAAATATCAAGCCACAGTCACCTTCCCGCCGCATGCTTCGCATTACATCAATTCTCACAGTACGTAGGATCTGCCGATTTTTTTGCATCACTCGTGTTGTGGGCGTCGGCGTCAACACGAATTTTTCTGCAGCCTGCAAAAAACACTTTCGTGTTTTAGAAAAATGTGCTTACAAAAAAAAAAATAATCGAGTTTTGACGTCCCAAAACCCCGATTTGATTATGGGGGACGCCGTAGCGGAGGGCTCCGGAAATTTCGACCACCCTGGGGTTCTTAACGTGCACCTAAATCTAAGTACACGGGCCTCAACATTTTCGCCTCCATCGAAAAATGCAGTCTCCGCGGCCGGGATTCGATCCCGCGACCTTCGCGTCAGCAGTCGAGCGCCATAACCACTTGACCACCGTGGCGGGGCCACTTAGAAAAAATGTGTTCATTGTTTAGAAAAACCTTTAGTGTTGTAGGCTTTCCCACGGGCATGACACCACCCTCGCGAGTAACTTAGAGGAAAGCATCCCTGCTTATCGGACTCAGCAAGTACAGCAAGTACACATGCACCCGGACGCGCATATTTTAAAAGATATGCCGCTGCAATCCACAAACGCCTTAAGATAAATTTTGCTCATTGTTGTCTGTGCATGCGCACGGAGCAGCACACGTAAAGAAGATGAAGGGAAAAAAAGGCACAAGCCCAGGGCACTGCTCTTGCTATTTCCGATAAGTGGCAAGATTACGCCACTTAATAGGCGGTGGGGCAGTGCCATGCTGCGCACGGTTCAAGAGAATGCCTTGCACATTTTAGGTTGCTCCGCCGAAAAAAGTTGTGTCACCACCGAAAGCGAAGATCACGCCCACCTTACTCGGGAACCGGCCGTAATACATTCATAACAGCGTTTACTCAGTGTGCAAGAAAAGAAAGTGCGACGCCGCAACCTTTCAGGTAATTGCACTCGCTCAAAGCCGATCTATTCGTAGGGAGATTCCAGCTGCATAAACGAGCGCTTAGCATCACTCGCGCGCGAGAGCAAAACGGAGCAAAACCGAGAATAACGCGCTTCGACAGCGTTAAGTGCTATCTGTCGGGCACTGTCAGGCGCCTGCACGTATAGGTTCAGAGACCGAAAAAATTTTCTCGCTCTCGCGTTATGCGCAAACGAGCCACTTCCTTTCACCTTCCCTGCCCATCCCTCACTTCTCCCTTTAATAGTATTTTTTTTTCTGCCTTTGGCGCGTGATGTGAAGCGGCGGCCTGTTAAGGCCCGTCGTCGCGGTGGGACGCGTTCGGTCTCGTTGGAAAACGGCGTTGCCAAAGCGTGGATCGCAGGCATGAACAAGCTCCGTGCCCTGATTGCGAGCCCGCGAGAGAGCCGGTTGTGCGCCGTTGGTTGCCCTGCGTGCGGACCGCGAGCGGCGCAAAGAGAAGAATTAACGGAAGCGTTTCTGGCGGAGGTGCTTGGGGCGCCGTGCGCGCCGCAGGAGAAAGAAGGGGACTCGTGTATGCTTCGCGCGCACACGACGCACACATGGCGTGCCGCGTTGCCTACTCATTGCCAAGGTAATCGCCAGCGCTGCGGTGCGCAATTAGCCCAGGAAACGGCTCGGACTCGCTCATTCAGGGCCCCCCATCAACTGAAGAGCAAGAATAGCGAGGAGGGACGCGATTCGGGCGAGAGGCGAGCGCCGGTATGGTGTAATTACTGGCTCGCGCGAAGCTGGCAGCGCTGCCGCCGCCACACCACACGCACGTATCCGTCGCGTTCACACTTGCGGTTTATCAAACACGCCATGCATCGCGAAAGATGCCGGGCACGATTACTCATCGCTTCATGCTCTCCAAAAAACTGGTAATTGCGGGACCATAAGTTGCCTGTCTTTGTACATGTCCTCTCTCTCTTCTCTCGGGGAACACATCGTGTTTTGAGGCGCCTGCCTGCATCGGGCTCTCACCCGCGCAACGCAGCTCCTGCGACCAACATCTGGGTTGGGGGGGGGGTGAGGGGGGGACACCCGTACTGTTCGATGCCCCAGAACAACGAAAATAAACAGTGCGCCTTCAGTTCAGGTTCAGCAGATGACGAACGGAGTCGGCATTTTCTGCGCGTCGATCGCCACAGTAATAACGGAGTGGAACGGAGGTGGAGACGTGCTAAGTTGCGCACCCAGCTAAGAAGCAAGAGAAACGACTAATGATGCTTCCCATAGTTACTAAACTCATTGCATCAAGGAGAAAACCTGCATGCAGAAAAGAAGAAATCAGGTATGGGGCGAATTTGATTTCGTACACGTCGTATACACGACAGTCGTCAGGAGTTCATACATTCATGCAAGCGATCAACGCTTCAGGTTTGCAGACATTAGCTTGCTCGTCACCATAAAAAAAAAGTATACTTTCGCGCTTACATTTAGAGGATTCGTTGGGACAAGCGTGATAACGTTCCTTTTTACCACATGGTGAAGTTTATATTGGAGCGGATTACGCGCAAACTGTTCACAAATTGTCCCTTCCATTCTGAAAATTAAGTGCTGTTTCATCTAAGCTGTCTAAGTGCAGAAATTTTGCACTGTGAGTAGCAGTTAATAGCTCGAAACTTGGTTTACTGTGACAATATCTTTCGTTACGCCGCCGTCGTCATCGCGTCGCGTGCCCCCGGGCCATCCCTTGTGGCGAAGAAAAAACAATATGCCGCCTTGAACAGCCCTTGGCATTGAAGTCGCGCAACAGTAGCATGTTCTGTTCAAGTACAAGACGCAAAGAAAAGTTAACAGACAGCCTCGCCATGAAGCGTCGTAGACAAAAATTGGTTTCGGAACACTTGTGACAAGTGTGACTTGCTTTGAGGAACATGGACGGGAGGCAGTATGACTCTCGCGCTCGTGCCTTAGCCGATGAGCGATTATGCTCATGTCTCTCGATCGCAAAGGTTTAATAAAAGTACGGAGACTACGCGGTTGCCCAGCGCAAGCACTCGGCGTTTCTCTTCCGTTCCAGCCACGCTCTGCTTCCTTGGCACGCGTGCGACGCGGTTTGGGAGCTGGGCGTTTGTGTTATGGCCAGATCGGCGCGACCGCACGAACCCTAGCATGACAAGACCGCGTCCGCTGTGCTCAAACTGAGCCAAGTCGGTGGCTCACGTGTATGTATACTGCATGCGTAGCGATGTCTGCCTGCGAAGCCACGAACGAAGCGCCGAGTCAGACGCAGGGGCACGCGGCGGCCCTCTGCGATGAGCGGGAAGTCGAGAGCGGCGCGCGATCGCTGACAGGGCGCAGCATCAGCTCGAGCAAGGCTTCATTCAGGCACGCGTGGCTAATCCGCGGACCGTTGTCTTTGTGGCGGTAGCTTAATGGGGGAGATCGCGAACGCGGCTGGGATTTCCAGGCGCCCCACTCAGAAATCCTATCGCACCTACACGCTCCAGCGGAGGGCCTCCGTCTAGGGGACACCCTTCGCTGCTGGCCGTTGCGTCGCCGCCACCGACTCACGAGAACCACCGTTCCCGCACCCTCCTGCCAGGTGCCAAGGCGCCGCGCACGCCCACCCGCATCAAGAGCGGAAGCCACACGAGCTCCTTCGCTCGAATCGCGTGGAGTAGAAAAGGAGGGAGGATAAGTGGGCGTACGAGCCCGTGAGCTTTCATGCCATTGGGGATGAAGCACCACGAGTGCAGTGATACGTCTTGGCATACGGAAGCAAGTCGAGCATCGGAAATGCGGTGCCGACAGGCTTTCAAAGCGCGAATACTGCGATATGGTAACCTTTTATCTGGGGATGTTATCTGCTTCAGCTGGTCTAAAATAATATGCGGGCCATCGGCGGCAAAAGTTTATAAGCGTGGGAATCATCAAAGTGCTACCTTTCTGGGACGCCTTAGGTAGGGTTGGAATACGTAGAGGTAGACCGTTGTAATGAAGCTGTCATATACATCCTTATCATTTCCTGCTTAAAGTGGCAGTCTATAGCCCGGAAACGAGACGAAAAATCTAACGCCTATAGACTGTCTGTTTAGCCGGCACAACCTGTAGGCGGTGCCACCCGTAGCCGTCCCTCGGCGTAGTAGCTTTCTTAGCGGCTCATCTCATAGGCGGGACTCAATATAGGCCGGAGATTTTTCGTCTCGAATCCCGGCTAGTTTAAGGCCGGCTATAGACATCTCCTCGTTCCACGTGACCAGCTGTCCTTGCTACGGAGAGTCCTACCTACGCTGCGTCCCAGCTGCGGCGCGCCTAGCTATAGGCGGTGTACGAAGCGGCGAAAAAAAATTGATTTTAAGTCACCTTTAAGCTCCATTCGGGGATTGGAGGCTTAGACACATGTTTTATGACATACATAATCCATACACACATAATACATTCAGAAGTAAACCACAAAGAATTCACAATGAACACACGGGGATTCGAACTCGCGAACACTCGATCGCCAAGCGCGTACGCTAACCACTACACCACTGCACGCTGCGGCCACTGCGGTAAAAGAACGGGTTTATATGCACCAATGCGTCGCTACGTGCTCTGGCGTATTCGTGCAGTGGAAGTCGTATTAAAATGTAGCGTTCACTGATACGTAAGGAGACATTTTTTTTAAATGACATTCGTGAAAATAGATATGGGGTCACTCAAGTTATTTCTGGGAGCATGCTTGAAGCGAATTTGCGTGCTTGGTATAAAGATAAAACTGTTCCGCATATATTCGGCACTGGCGCCTCAGTGACATTTAAAGAATCTGGTGCGCATAATACCCGAGTTCTATTGATGTTAGCCGTCAGCCTGTTGCCTTTCGTGGATTGAACGAGTTTTCAACGTCAAGATTCGCTTGCCGTGGAACGTGTGCTCGGAATCCATCCGCGGCAACCGCACAGCGACGTAGCCGATTACCGACGGAGAATCGCCGTGTTCTCAGTAACGTCGCTGGCCGCTTCACCGCCGACGGTTACCGGGCCGGTAGCCGATATCGTCACTAAGCCTATTCAGTTTATTTCGAAGCCGTAGTCGACCGTGCTTCAGAAGAAACCGCTCACGCTCATATGCCAGGATGCTTTACCTGTTACCGTCGTTGGCTCGACCCTCTCCCCGTAATAATTACACACTGAGATGAACATGCGCTGATAATCGTGGTATTGTCAGCCGTATATACAATGTGCGAACACGAACCGCACAGCGACGTAGCCGATTACCGACGGAGAATCGCCGTGTTCTCAGTAACGTCGCTGGCCGCTTCACCGCCGACGGTTACCGGGCCGGTAGCCGATATCGTCACTAAGCCTATTCAGTTTATTTCGAAGCCGTAGTTGACCGTGCTTCAGAACAAACCGCTCACGCTCATGTGCCAGGATGCTTACCTGTTACCGTCGTTGGCTCGACCCTCTCCCCGTAATAATTACACACTGAGATGAACATGCGCTGATAATCGTGGTATTGTCAGCCGTATATACAATGTGCGAACACGAACCGCACAGCGACGTAGCCGATTACCGACGGAGAATCGCCGTGTTCTCAGTAACGTCGCTGGCCGCTTCACCGCCGACGGTTACCGGGCCGGTAGCCGATATCGTCACTAAGCCTATTCAGTTTATTTCGAAGCCGTAGTCGACCGTGCTTCAGAACAAACCGCTCACGCTCATATGCCAGGATGCTTTACCTGTTACCGTCGTTGGCTCGAGCCTCTCCCCGTAATAATTACACACTGAGATGAACATGCGCTGATAATCGTGGTATTGTCAGCCGTATATACAATGTGCGAACACGAACCGCACAGCGACGTAGCCGATTACCGACGGAGAATCGCCGTGTTCTCAGTAACGTCGCTGGCCGCTTCACCGCCGACGGTTACCGGGCCGGTAGCCGATATCGTCACTAAGCCTATTCAGTTTATTTCGAAGCCGTAGTCGACCGTGCTTCAGAACAAACCGCTCACGCTCATATGCCAGGATGCTTTACCTGTTACCGTCGTTGGCTCGAGCCTCTCCCCGTAATAATTACACACTGAGATGAACATGCGCTGATAATCGTGGTATTGTCAGCCGTATATACAATATGCGAACACGCCCGAGCAGGTGCGGTACGCCGTGCACGCACTGCAGATGAACTTCACTTGTAAAGGAACTCATCTTGGCTCTAAACGTTGGATAGTGCACGTCGCTACCCCTCAAATGAATGACACTACCCAGTAGACATTATTTTAGCTTCAATAAAAAATGTGGGCGACGTTTCCGTCGATCATGGAAGCGAGGAGCTGGCGCTGATTGCATGCAGCTTCGCAGTCGCTCGGCGGACTGCGCCCCGGAGGAAATGCCGTTTATGTTGGACGCCACTCGCGGGACATACGTGACTCGTGAATTCGGCTGTGCACGCTGGAGACGTGGCTCGCGGTTCGCCGTTCTCAGGCACGCAGTGCGCAGGCAGGAATTTGATGCTATACTCGCGGACAACTTTTCTTGGCAATGAAGGGAAAGCTACGGGGGCGGAGCGTCTGCACATGTACTGCTACGCGAAGTAGACCGGTTTGGCGCGCGTCTCGTAACGCCGTGGAAAGTGGTGGCTAGCGTTGCATTTCGACGCAAGTGCTGCTTAGCGTCTAACGTATGGGTGAAAGGCGCGACTTTTTCGAGCACGCAAAAACGCAAAGTGACAACGTATAAAGTAAAAGAAATACATATATCTCGCTTGTGAGCGCTGCGTTCCGTCTCAAAAAGCTATATGTAGAAAATGAAGGAGTGCTTTATATATCTCACGCAGAAAATACGAGCGCAATTGTGGAACTACATTCATTAGCGGTAGGATACGTGCATTGTGGCTCTGTAGCCTTCGCTTTATTGCCAAGAAAAGTTGTCCGCGAGTATAACATAGACTGGATCTTATATCCGGCAGCACTTATCGCAGAAATATTTGTGGCGTTCTGTTAGGACTCTATCAGTGGCCATATTTTTGAGAACATCTGGATTCACGCTGAGCGGTCTCGCCGCGCTATTTAAATCACTTCACACTCATCTCAAAGCTGCTATATTTTTTACATAAGTTTACTGAAACATTTTCTGGAAGCGCGAGTCCATGCAATGTACTAAGTATAGTATTGGTGCGAAAGGCACTTTCATGGGCATGCAGTGCCTTGTACAAGTTTCACCTTTTGATAAATTTTTGACAAATCTCGCCGTGATTAATATGGCGGAACACGCAAACATTTACGAGCTACATCCACACAGCTGCATTTGCATGCGCACGCGACTGGGCAATATGTTTGTTGTGTTAGAGTGCATGGGATAGCCTTCTGGAGTTTTTTACGCATACACGCACCTAATTTTTTATGTGTGTATTACTGAGACGCGTTGCGTACAGCAGAAATCCAGAACGTAGTATAGTGCTGCATTAATAGAAAATTAATTTGCCACCATCGAGTGATAGGTTCTTGTGTTCCAGAGCTATGCGCAGATGCTAAAAGACAAGGTATGGTCTACGAAGGATGCAACTTTTGGTGCAAGCTGGATTTTTTTTTTTTTATTGCGCACATGCAAAGCGGTTGCGCCTCAGTGTGGCAGTTGTCAGGAGGAACTTAAACTGCTAAGTTATGACATATCGCAAGAAAGTTAACGTAGACTGGCCATTTGTCGAACAAGGAGTGTTTAACGATTTCTGAACTTTTTAAGCCAATGCAGCGATGTTCTACAAGATACACCCACCGGCGTGCGCGCTTCACCCTGGCACATATGTACGCTCCAGAGGATGGTCATTTAATTATGCAAATATTGTTTGCCAGACTTAGGCATTGCTTACCGCGGATTTAGGAGAAAAGGGTGAACGGTTTTGCGAAATCTAGAACACCTCGTGGAAGCTCTGCTGCCTGCACTTGATTTCGACAGCATGCCGACAGCATGTACATTTCACGGCAAACGATTCGGGCATTTGTCCAAGGAAGCATTTTGTTTTTTATCACTACCAACCTATCTTATGTCCACTTGAGGACGAAGATCTCTGCACTAATCCCCCATTGATCCTATCTAGCGTCTTCATTACTATTTTTGTGTGTTTGTGGCATGCACAAGAACGAAGAAAGCAGTCAGGTTGCGGTATCCCTAATGCGGACTCCCTTGACGTCAAGTGGCAGGCCGTGTAGTGGTTGATTGTTGGCTAACAGAGTTTTAGAATTGTGTACGCACACGTTGCGTTGGCTGGGCACGTACGCTATGCTGTATTCGGAAAGCAACGTGTGTATACCAGTGTTTAGTCTTTGACAGATGCGCAGTGGCAGCAAACACAAGAAATTGTGCACACGAAGCTCTGGTTACCGTATGCTAATACTACCTCATTTTAACCACTTGGGATTTTTTTTTTAACGTGAACCGATTACATCACATAGGAACGTTTTTGCGCTCAGTTCCCCCTTGATGGGTACCTAGATTAACCATTAACAGTGAGCTTGTAAACGATAAGCATGCAGTGTGTTTAGACATGCGATAAAATTTCGCATCGTTTTTTTTTTTAGTAGCGGCGTTTAAAGCATAGACGCACCGCGTTCCCCATAAATGTACCGTTCAGCGGAATCATTTCGGTTGAGAATGACTTCACGGACGATACCAGCTGCATAGTTCAAGAGCACCCGCTGTGTCTAGCGTTTATAAGCATGCGAGAAACAGGTACTGCTCAGGGGTAAAAATAATTATTTATTGTAAAAAAATTCAAACAGCGCTAAAAGAAATTAATGCTCAGCGCTGAAGGAAACGATAAACGTGTCATCCGATGTTTTTTTTTTTTTTTTGGACAAGTATATTTTGGTGCTTAACAAATACCTTTCATCTTTTCAATGTGTCTTCAGCAGCTTCCCGCCGGCAAAACACCTGGGGAACAACCGGGTTCATAATACTCTGCACAAGACGAAATATTGAGCATACCCATTTGGCTATGTGAGGTCCTTAACATAGTTCATCGTCAAGCACCAAATAAGGGCTTTCTCTAGAAGTGTGCCAACCGAAGGTTTCACATTCTCTTGCACTTGATCGCAGTAGAACGCCTTGTTGTCGTACTCCCTCGAAATTCAGCGGTCAGGTGATGGGCGGGCTGCTGGCATGTCATCCTGACGGAAAAAAAAGAAAAGCAGAGGACACATGCGACGTTATGTTCTTAGATCACCTGGTGTTTTCGCCCATCACACAAAAACGTGTACCTAGTAAACGGACGTTTTCAATCTATTATACACCTTGTCAAATTTTGTGTAGACAGCGTCGCAGAAGTTAGAAATATGAAAGTGTTTTCAGAAGCTGCTAATGAAGCTTTCTAATAGTGTTTTAACCATAATCTTACTACAGGTATGAGAGAAAGCGTAGCATGATTTCCTCAGATATACCCATCGATCTCCACGAAATACATGCGGGCATTGCACATCTGACCGAGTATGACTTTGACCTTGTTGAACTTCTCCATGAAACTTCCAGTTTTTCTTAAAAGTGAAGCTCTGTTTCGAATGTCGGCTGCAAGTCAAAACCACAGCACAGCCGCAATTTGATGAGAATCACGTACAAGGAAAGCAGTATAACAATAGACTCACGATTCATTCGTTAAGTAAATAAAGTGGCAGGTAAACTTGGCTTGAAACTTGGTTGCACACTATTGCACAATATTGCACAATATTGCAAACGAATTTACTTTAATACCAGGGGAATGCCAGTTACGGCAAATATTTGAATGGTAGGAGCCAATGCTTGATTAAAAATTAATGCGCTGCCGCGGGTCAATGCTCGGCTGCGATATTTAGATGGGAGTGAAACACACACACAGAAAAAGAAAATGAATAAAAAACACAAAGAAAGATCGTATGCTCAGTTACGGCATTGTAAACAACACCACGGCCGGTGTTGCTGCTGCTGCTGCTGCTGCTGGAGACCCTGCAAGGTGTGAGCTCCTGGCCAGTTACTCGATAAAATTGCGCCTGCCTCTTGTGTCAGAAGGTTTTGTCACCTGCAAACGTATTCAAATTCTGTGTATACTAACACGAGGATGAACGAGAATTATATCCCTTATTACGACTGCTGTACGCACTTCACTTCTCTGTAATAACATTAACAATGAGCAATCCAACATAAATAATAAGCTGCCAACGAAAACAACAGTACTTTTATACAACCACGCTTATATATCGCTGTTGCATTGCATGAAATGATAGATGGGAGAACAAAAATGCCATCAACTAGCTAACGCCTAAATTACATATGACGCACTACTTTACCTTCATCGAGATCTGCAGTTTGCACAGGTACCACAGCGAAGTATAACGACCTATCATGAAAGGATGTCTTAACATCATTCAACTGCTAGCAAAAATATGCTTCCTTTGATTGCCGCATTGTATCATTGACCGTAAATGCAGAGGGCAGTTGCTAGCCGAAAGATAAGAAGCCACGCGAGAGCTAAAATTACACAGCTTGTCAAGCAAGACGAAGTGATTTTCTCAGTGACACCTGTCAAGAGCGACGAAAGCCTCTGAACTGTATGAGAGTTCACAATAAATGCGACCAGCACGACAACACGTGCGCGACTATGGAGACGGATGACGATTACAACAAAGATGAGTACTCGTATACTCGTATAGTTACTCGTACGCATACTCGTGTAGTTATTTCAAAAGCCGTAAAAAGAATATTCTGGCGGTTCAATGCTGTCATTCGTATACATAAGCGCAAGCATGCAACAATGTGAACGCTAACAGCACGAACATATATGTGAAGAAAGAACAGCACTCACCCAGGCAGGTATGATGCGCCGGGTTGTGTCCGCAGTGTGCGCACCAGCTAGACAGAAATGGCGCGAAAGCGTCGTGTAATCCTGCGTCAACAGCTTGCGTGCAGCCATTGCACGTCCAAGGGGATGTCGCTATGTCCTCGCAACACTCCCTTAATATTGAGATAAGAGAACTTTTCCATGGCGGCCGAGTACCGGCTCACGCGGCACGCTCAACAAACCACACCAACCTATCAAACATCCGTCGCTGTCGTGGAATCGTGGAATGCGCTAGAACTAACCCATGTCGCGCCAAGAATGCAACCCCCTTCCCGTCGCACAATATCTTCGAACTCTCGTTTTTAGCTCCTTCCTTTCTTTTCTCTGCGCAAAAACAGCAGAAGCGGAGTGCAACGGAGAGCGTAGCGGCCCCTATTCTCTCTCACGCACGCAAGAGAGAGTGCGCAGTTAGCTCCATGCGTATACCTCCTCGCAGCATTGCTCGCCTTTGCGGCTGACGCTGTCGGCGCATGCGTATACACCGACCCTTGCGCCGACAAGTTATAACACGCGGGAGCATTCGCTGAGCTGTAGCCAGGATTCTCAATTACGCGGCTCGCACCGACGCGCCACTAATACTGCAGGCCGTCTATAGGGCGGCGGTGAAGGGTGCACGTTTTTTATATACACTTGTCACGGCTAATTCCTTTTCGAAGGCCTACTATAGCCGGGAGTTTTCCTGAGTTTTGAAGAGTCCCGCCTACAGGGCATGCGTTAGCCAGGATTTGATTAAGAGTGTAGGGCTAACGCACCGGTTTACCATTCCTCGCCTATGGTCCCGAAATCCGCAGCTGATCCGCGGTCTCACTTACGTGCTACTAGCGGCTTCCTTGTGCAACTTCACGGCTGGCCGGTAGTCGTTGACTTCTGTTTGTAGCACGCGTGTGTTATCCACTTGCCCGTTCGCTGCTCTACGTGTCGTCTATCGCCTGCCTCGCTTGTCGGGCACGCATTGCAACGGCAGGCGCCAGCTCTGCTCTGTGTTGCTCGTCGTGGACACTTACTTATCTATGTTGCCTATTTTATCAAACTGGATCGCAGCGTCTTCAAAGCTATACTCAGTGCGGCAGATTTTACTTCATGCAGTAAGCGCATTCTATTGCAGTCAAAAGTAGTTTCTTCGCAACGTCAGTTCTAGATAGAGGGATCGGAACAGTTCGTGTTCTTCATAGGTGGACTGGTCAGCATCATCTGGAAGACGTTAGGGAGTTTCATAATTGGGAAATCAAGAAGCTAAAGGGCCATGACCTTGCTGGGACATAAATATGTCTCTGGTCAACTGCGCTTGAAATAGGAGGAGCAGCGGAGTCTTACAATTAGGTCGAACGCAACAGCGTTGGCTCGAGCACTCGGGATGCCGCCTTGGAGGGAACACAAGGGTTCTTGAAAGCAAAATACAAGCACTCTTTTCTTACAAGTGAAAACAAACATACAACATCTTCAAGCAACTGAAAATGCTCAATCTGCAATTTCACGCTACCTGATTATGAGCCATTTCAAGTAATCGGCCTTCTTCGTAATCTCTAAAGCACGCCTGCACACCTCATATTGCTCGAGGCACTACAATGGAAATGAAGGCATTGCGGCTGGCGCAGCTCCTGATGGAAGGCAGCTTTCATGACTGACGATAAGATGTGGCTTGAGCTTTTTGTGGCGGATCAATAAAAATTCCCAATGCACACTAAGATATATGTCCTTGATTTGGTTATGTGTGGGCAGCACAGTCGTTGTTGTAGATGATGCAAATCGCGGAAGTCCCGAACACATGTTCAGCGACTTGCACTGTAATCTTACCTATCTATGAGTTAATATTAGATGCATGCAGGCAACGGATACTATTGGCAGGCCCGCTACCACACAAAAATACAAGAAACATTGTTACTTAGCCGAAGCAAAATGTGTAAACTTACGTGCCTCACGTCTCGACCCCCCCCCCCCCCTCCCCCGCCCCGTAAATATCAGTATTTCAGTACATGCACTTTAGATGGCAATCTTTTTTTAAAGACATGTACAATGTGGGCTTCACGAAACGTTCCGACAATTACTACATCCCCTACGTAAAGAGTCTGTATATCTGATATTCCATTCTTTAATGAAAGCTGGGCACGACTTCATGAGTTTGCATTGTAATACAACAATGTGCTCTTGTCGGTAGATACTATAACATACAAAGGCTGATGGCAAAGTTATTGATCAATGGAGTAGCGCGCGGACATGAACGCAAATATGTAATGAGAAATGTCCGAATTTAGCCTGTTCTCAAGTGAAATTCGGTTAGAGCAAAAATGGCCACATTGAGCAAATTGGGCTTAAAGCTAATCAGTGAGCAACACCACAGTACGTCGTAATGTTCAGTTGCAAGGCCGCTTTCCGTTTGTACAACAATGTACCGGCAGGTTCTGTGGCCGCGTAGCCATCGAAACACGCGGCTGCCAATTTCGATAAACTCCCCAGAGTTTAGGATGTCATCGTGGCCAGTATTGTGACATGTCCATTCGACGTCCAATGAGAAACCGCCAACTGATATACGATCCTGCGACTTTTCTTGCGACTGATATACCTCTTCGTGTAATTTGAGTAGTTGCGTGCATATCGTGGGCTTACCAGCTACGTTGGCTAATCTGGCGTCTAAAGGGTAGCTCATTGACTGACGTAACGCACTCTACACCACAGACGTCACTTTTTTTTTTCAACGCAGAGCAAGCAGCGTTCCTTGGCGTATTCCTGCGCGGACGATCAACGTTAGACTATAGGTTGTTGAGTGATAGCAGCACACATGTAAGAGTGTGTGCTACATTAAAATAGTCACTTATGACCAACGTTGGGTCTTTCTCTTGTTTATTATAATAATAGCTGGGGTTTAACGTCCCAAAACCACGATATGATTATGAGAGAAGCCGTAGTGGAGGGCTCCGGAAATTTCGACCACCTGGGGTTCTTTAACGTGCACCTAAATCTAAGTACACGGGCCTCAAACATTTTCGCCTCCATCGAAAATGCAGCCGCCACGGCCTGGATTCGATCCCGCGACCTTCGGGTCAGCAGTCGAGTGCCATAACCACTAGACCACCGTGGCGGGGCTCGCTTGTTTAATCTACGAAAAGTGTCTTTTAAAGTTTGCAATGTCTATTTTCGCTGTTCCTGGGTTGATATAGACTGTGAATCACCTGTGACGCACACCTGCATACACACTTGACTGTGGGAAAAAGTTTCATAACGTACGCGACAGGCATGTCATGTTATTCATGACCTGCCTAGTCATGTTCGTCGTAAACTCATGCCCTGCTATGCTAATTTTAAAGACGATAGTCTTTCTTGGGATACTTAAACGGAGAAATTCCGGTCTGTCTTTCTGTCTGTCTGTCTGTCTGTCTGCCTTTCTGTTTGTCGGCACGTCACTCGATTCAGCCGCTCGGCCAAAGTTGAACCACTTGCCCAAGGGCCAGCCATCTTGAACTGGTACGGCTGTTCATACTTGTGAACGTTGTCGATCAAAAAGTAAATATCACGCATATCTGAGGCGCAACATCACTAGGTAAATATTAGGTGGTGTGTTCCTTTAATAGAAAATGCATAATACATAATTCCAAAGACCCTACTTTCTTAAGCTGCGCTGAAAAATGCGACTGCGCTGAAACTTGCCTTCCTCTGTGCCCTCTGCACGAGCTCATTGTTGTGTTTCGGTTTCGGTTCTGTATTGCACTGTACAAATGCTATGGGGCGCCGCTCTGGCATTCCTGTTTTACGCAGGTGACGTGTAAATAAAAGAGTGTGTGGAGAGTACTAGTTGAGTGCGGACGTTTCTTCTGCTTCAGCGCATCGCGCCGAACCGCGTGTTCGGGCTGGTTGGCGTCCCCACCGGTCGCGTTGGTCACCGCCGGTCTTAGCCTGCTGCTGCGCCGGGACTACCAGCCCATGTTTCCCGACGTATTGCCAGATGGCGCCCATATCTTACGCAGCGCCTCTTCTATCGTCTTTAGACGACATTTGCAGCGAAGCACGCAGATACGCGGCCAATTTTTTGTCGGTACCAAGTTAACGAGGCAACCCCGAGAGCACCCAGACGTAGGAGGATAGATAGATAGATAGATAGATAGATAGATAGATAGATAGATAGATAGATAGATAGATAGATAGATAGATAGATAGATAGATAGATAGATAGATAGATAGATAGATAGATAGATAGATAGATAGATAGATAGATAGATAGATAGATAGAAAACCTATTATGCTGTAATTGTTCGCACGATCATGTGCAAGTTAATGGTGATGTTGACTTAACGTTAGCGAAGGCAGCTGACCAATGGGAACAGACCTTCCGAACAAAAAGTATCGTGAATTCGGCCCTTGGTTATAAAGAAAACATAACTGACGGAAAAGCATAGAAGTGCGACTTTAGGCCCATGATATGCCGTTAGAAAATTGACGCACTTCTAACGTTTGTACGAAATTAAAGTATTAGCAGTGGCCGTAGTGTCTTTTATATAGCTGAGAAGATAATCATGACGACAAATGATATCAACGGGCCATAAAGACAAGTCGTTGCGAAACGGTCGATATTTGGGCTAGTTTTAGCAATTTCATATTCTTGTGGTGTTGTCTTGCGAGTACTATGATTTTTTTTTCAAAATCCAAGTGAGAAAACAGCATGTCATCACTCACAATATTTTTAATATTTTTTTCTTCATAGTAGGGAGCAGTTCTGGCAATATGTATGCTTCTTCGTTTGGTGTTTCCTAGAACTCTGAGGACCCTCAATTAGATATATACTGTGTGGGTACCCTTATCACTTCATAAATGTCCCTTTTTAGTTTGCGACGGCTAAAGGACTGAGCTGCAACTGACATTATATTGCGTTCCGCTTTGCTTTCCATAAGTATGCTATACGTGTTTCAGTTTAAAGACGGGTATGCAGAAACCCGGGCGTATTCCACATCGAATGAGGGAAACCACGCGTGAGCGAACAAATATTTGCTGCTGCGTCGGTTCTTGATAGTGGAATGGCTTCCTGCACGCCATTTTCATGAGCATTCCTAGCATAGTTATCGGCTTGTTCGTTGCCATTGATGCCTCCGCCCAGATCCGTCACTTTAAATTCAAGTTCCATCTCGACTATCCCGATCCGAAACTACCGTCCTCTGCCGCCTGTGGCTTGGAGTTTCATTCACTAACAGCTTTGCTTACCGCATCGGAATGGCAGATAGCGCTGCCTGTGATCACTGCGGCAGCGAGTAAACCATTGCACACATCCTTTGTCATTGTCCTCGCTACAGCTTCCAGAGACAGCGCCTCTCAATAACGTCAGCATGCCTCGCTGACCAGCCGCTTTCCGAGGTATCAATCTTGGAATGCTGGAACGTTCGAGTGTGTGTGTGTGTGTGTGTGTGTGTGTGTGTGTGTGTGTGTGTGTGTGTGGTGTGTGTGTGTGTGTGTGTGTGTGTGGTGTGTGTGTGTGTTGTGGTGGGTGTGTGTGTGTGTGTGTGTGTGTGTGTGTGTGTGTGTGTGTGTGTGTGTGTGTGTGTGTGTGTGTGTGTGTGTGTGTGTGTGTTTTAACAGTGGAGCTGTTTAAGCTTTTCGTTCCGCTGGTTTGCGTGACCAGAAGGAAGCAGGGCATGCGCCAAGCAGCTCCTAGCATAGCATAGCCATGAATAGTATAGTATAGCAAGGGGGGAGAGGGAAGTGAGGGCGAGCAGGATGGAAAGGACGATGGGAGAGAGTAAAGCATGGCATAGCCTTGTATAGTATAGTTTAGCAAGGGGATGGGAAAGAGATGTTAGGGTAAGGAAGTGGGCAAGGAGGAGGTGAGAGGGTAAACCATAGAATAACCATGTGCAGTATAGCACAGCAAGGGGTTGGAAAGAGAAGTGAGGGTGAGGGGGAGTAATGTGAGGGTTGGGAGGAGGGAGAGGAGGGGAGAGGGCAATATCGAAAGAGATAAGGAAAGAAAGACAGAAAGAAAGACGAAAAAATAAGATGTAGAAAAAAAGATAACGAAAGAAGCGTGATTGCTAGAAGAAAGAAGAAGAGGAACATCAAGACGGATGAAAGAGCTCAATCTGCGTTCGAAAAGTCGTGGCGCTTGCTTGCCAGCTCCGCTGTTTACTCAGATTGCACAGGCGTGGAACTGGCTGCAATTTTTAACCCTTTCTCTCATTTTTGTATTTCTTGCCGTTCTGTCTCCCCTTACCCATTCTACAGTGCAGGGTAGCAAACCGATTATCTATCTTCTGGTTAACCTCCCTGCCTTTCACTTAACCTACCTCTCTCTCTCTTTCTATCTTTCATTTCAAAAATCGTAAAATAACGCTTTCTGGCATTCGATGCGCTTAGAACTCATATTGCAGAACAAAGTTACAAAATTTAGTAGTTGCACGGAGAAAAGTACCTAAAATTATCTGTAAAGGAAAATTTCACTTTGAGTCAAGTGTACTGAGAAGCTTCAAGATAAAATCCACACTGTCCCTTTCATACCCTCACAGAGACTAGAATGTTGCTTCACACACAAAGAGATGCTTTCATTCACATGAACTCGAAATTGACCGACGCGATATTGTCAGTTCTTCAATCAGTACGTATTCAGATAAGATCGGTAGTTTCGAAGATCCTTCAGAGAAAGTACGTGCCAGGAATTAACTTGATGCAGGAAGTTATTACAGCTCTACGAGGTTGGTGATTTCGATTTCTGACCACGGTTATCGTTAATAACACGCACAGCTCGAGGATTGCACAGGAAAGTATTAAAGAAATTACGTGTAAACTACATTATCCACTTCGTCACGACAAGCCAGACGAGAAATCCGCAATTTCACATTTTTCACGGCTTCCAGAGTTTCTTGTACGAGGACGAAGTGCGCGCCTAGCTGCCACGCGCAGTTCGATAATTGACGAACCCCGCATATAAAAATATGGCACGAAAATACGAAGCGAAAAAGAAACAAAGCGAGAAAGGAGCGACGCGGCCTCCCCTTCCTTATGAAGCCGGGGCGGACACTCATGTTCAAATCGGGAGAACCTCTTCTTCTCCAAATTAAAAACTTCACCCAAGCGTGCTGTTCGATTCCTGGGAATCACATTTCTGTTGGAGTTTACGGCGTTCTTTTCATCTTTTTGCCCTCCCATTTTTTTTTTTTTTTTTCGCCCGACTCCGCTAGCTCCAGCGGGGTGCACTTCGGCGCCAGCGAAGCGCGCTGTGAGAAGAGGATTCGGCGGGAGCATGTTCGGGCTCCGGCCGATTTCTTTGGCAGTCGCCGAGAGGCGAGAGCGTCGCGGACCACGGTTTCAGGGCATGATGGGAGGCGAAAAGAAGGAAAAAGAAACGACGAGTGAAAGCAAGCGACGGTGGGAGTGGGGAGATCTGACCGCTTTACCGAGAGGCTTTCATGGTGCACTTGGCGTCCGCAAATACGCTGTCGCCTCGTCCGCAAAGGCAGCAGCCGCCGCACGGCGCGTAGCTGTAACAGTGTCATTATAACGAAGCCGTAGCTTTTTCTTCCTTTCGCCTTCGCCTTTTCGCCCATTTCCTCCCGCGAGACTGGCGCCTCGGCTTCTCGCACGCGATTGTGCCGCCGAGGAACACAGGCGGGAATGAGGTAGGCTTAATGAGTTCTTTGATGATGGCGTGTTCCTGGGATACCTGGCACTGAGCTTCGTTAGCGTTCAGGCGCGGTGTCATTACGACGCGACACGGATACGGATGGCCAGGGTGAAACGCAGGTGAGGACCTCTTCCCCAAGCGGAGGAACACGCAGGCTGCCCTTAGCGACGATGCCTGACCCACCACTCTGCCGCCCCTCTCTGACGGGTGCGCGACGGCGGCTACTTTTGTGGCGTGGTCTTCGTTGTGGCAAGCACGCCGTCAAAGTTCTCATGCTCGGTGTTCATCTGCAGCCTAGAAACCAGGCGCATACAAAAGTGTTTAATTGCAGTTGTAGGCGCACTGCGCTGAGTATTATACTGAAATACTATAGAGCCCATACATGCACTGTTTTGTCTTTTCTTTTTGTTTTCTTTTTTTTTCTTTTACGATATTTAAGGCGGAACCACGCTGCAGAAAGAATGCTTTCCACTGAGTTGGCTAATTGACAATATAAATACCCTGGAACACCAGTGGTAGCTAACGCGTAGAACGAACGGTTGCAGTATAAATGGGAACCCGTGTATGCCTTACATGAGAATGAGAATGCACGCGCAGACACGGGCACCTGGTAGTTACATATCACACGCACAAAAAAACAACAGAAAAACTAACGATTCAGAAACACACAAACAAACGTCCTGGACGCGTAAATATAGCGTCGCTGGTCTAATATAACACGCTTTGGGACATGGTATATTGAAATGTTCCCTTTATACAACGATGAAAAAACATATATATCCCTTGTATGACACGGGGTGTTTCACGTAGCTAGAGCCACGGTATAAAAAAAAAAGTGGTTGACTGCAACCGAATGAAAGCAACCAAATATGTTTTGCCGTCATGTGGCGCTCATTGGGGAATTTTTTATATTGCGCTTAAATAGTTACATAAGATGAATTATGCAAAATTTTCAATGTTCACTTGAGGGTCAACTGCGCATCGTTACCTTGCAGAGGGCATTCCAAAACAACTGATTCAATTTTTTTGTGGCAACGTATACATGCTGTGGGATGAATTTTTCCGGCGCCTAAAGAAAGCCCGCGAGATATGAAATAAAACCACGTGACTTCGCTCATGCGCTGGCGTATTGCAGCACCCTGCTTCGAGCAAAACAAACACGCGCGGACTGTCAACCTATCGCTTATCAGGGACGACGGCGCTTCCTTGTCGTGTGCCACCATCAAAAATGCTCAAGCGCTGTGATGCCAATGCCTAGAGCCACGGCCGCCCATTTCGCCACGGATCGCGGGCACGGCTGTTTCGCTCGCACAGGTGAGAGCGCTGTAGTAGGGCAGCCCATGAGCGTAGTCACCTGGTTTTATTTCATATTTCGCGGGATTTCTTTAAGCGTCCGAAAAAAATCACCACGCAGCATGTACGTTGCCATAAAAAAAACTGGATCGATCGTTTTGGAATGCCCTTTGCGACGCAACGAAACGCACTTGTACTTGAAGTGAATATTAAAGATATTGCATAATTGATCGTATAGTTAGCTAATTCAGCGCAATATAAAAAAAGTGACATGACGAGCGGCACACGACGGCAAACCATATTTCGTTGCTTCCATTCAGTTGCGGGTAACCACTATTTTTAAAAATCCGTGGTTCTTGTTACGTGAAACACACAGTACATATAACAGGGAATAGGGATAGCGTGGCCCACCAGCGCCCAAGAAGCTCGGTCTACGTCCTTGTTATACATTTTACGTTAAAAAATAAAAGAAAACACAAAATTCCTGCACTCATTAGCGTTCTCTTCTTTTACTTTTTATTGCATCGAAAATGGGCATTCCGTGCTTTTTCAGTGCTCAGAAGAGCTTACAAAGTGCGTGGCCCACAGTGCGCTATATCGAATTACAAACGAACGCTGCAAGAAGGATGCAACAATAATACGAACACGAATAACAGTAGAAAACAATGGTCATTCCGCAACGCACCTAAAGCGACAACCTACCAGCTTCATAGCTGTACCGTGTGCATAAACAATAAGTTGCCTACCTACACATGTCGTTTCTCTCCATTTACGTGCGTGCGCGGGGAAAGACACAAGTGTTTACGCAGCGCAAAAGGCGCCTTGTCCGTACAAAAATAATACACTGCGGCTTGTCTCTAGGTTACCTAAAGGCTGGGCTATAGCACTCAAATATATGTATGTAATGGTACGTGCAAGATTTGCAGTTTACTCTTGCGTTAAAAATTGGCAAGGTTTTCTTTTTTTTTTTCTTCGAACGTAAGGAAATTCAGGAATCTAGCTGGCGTGGTTGAGCGATGCTCTCGAAATCTTCATCGGTATGAATTCCGTGAACAGTGTACCTTCCTTACTTTTTCTGTGTATTTAAGAATACGTATACGAAGTAACGGTTACCGAGTTTGCTCATCAATTTTTTCAACATACTTGCGCTGAAACGGAGCCTGATAAACCCGTCCCCCTTTTCCTAAAGAAAAAGCAAGAAAAACAAAGCAATTCTCGGTATGAACCCAGGTTCTGTGCACCTTCGTCATCTTGCTCCGTCTGTTCGCTGTGCTAACAATGTTTGTACAGATCCTCCGTTAATCGAAGGCGAATCCAGTACCTACGGCAAAATCCGATATCGGATCCAGACTCGCAGTGGCTAATGACCATGCTGCGCTCAAGGTTTTCTGAGACTCCGAACCGCCTTAGAAGTTAGGTTTCATCTACAGTAGGAAAGACATTGCTATTACGTTCGAATAAAGCTAGTCAGTTGCCGCGACAAAACTTTTATTTAGTTATTTTCCTTATAATGTCGTTCCACTCTTTTTTTTTATGACTGCCTCATTTAAGTTAGTGAATAAACTTCCCATACGTAGTGCATACACACACACACACACACACACACACACACACACACACACACACACACACACACACACACACACACACACACACACACACACACACACACATTACGTGAGTGAGGAAGAAAATAGAAGCGGAGCACAATCAGAAACGTGTACCTCCGTGCCGAGAGAGAATTAAACTTTATTGTCCGACCAGGCGCACGTTCTTTTCGCCCAGAGATGGGTGACTTCCTTATTCGAGGTAGCCATAACTTGCAGCCAACGCCCGAGCCCTGTCCACCAGTCGGAGCTTGTCCTCAGGGTTTAGTGACGTCCGCAACGCCTGCCACTGGTCTTCCGGATTTTGTTGTATGCTCTTTTCGTCTGTGGGTGGGATACTTGGGTTGTTTCGGCATCCCAATACCATATGGTACAGGGTGTCAGCAGTCTCTGGACAGTATATGCAGTTCCTGCTGAAAAAAAAATTTTTTTTTTAATATACAGTTAACTAATGGTTTTCATATCGCAAATCAAACCGATCTAGTTCACGGAACTTGCACAAGCAGCCATGTCGAGTCAATCTCAGCCATCGCATGTGAATACAAAGCCCTGATTACGTGGACCTATGGTTGCCATCTTTCCGAGAAATATTTTAAAGCTGGCACAGAGAATGGGGAAGTGTTGTACAAACGGTAGTCTCGAAAAACGGTGTTCTCGACGGCCCTATACACAACCAGGAGCTATAACTCCGGATTGTGTAAGGGCGGACGAGAATACCGTTTTTACTTGAGGCCTTTCAATAAGTGTCAGTACCGCAAATAGTCGCGGGTTGTGTAAGGGCGGAATGGCAACATGTATCCTATTCGCATTAATAGTTGCGCAAGCTGCCACGATTAATGACGTACTAATGGCTGGGTCGCTGTGAAGGCCTATCGCTGATAAGCAGAGGGTAGGCTTGGACGCATAAAAGGAAGCGCTAAGAAAAAAAAAAAAGGCGTGAAAGGCATAACGGTTGACTCAAAAAGCTCGGATAATATGACATTGCGAAGTTTAAGGAAACAGGAATGACTGGTCTCACGACAGTTCAGTCGCCACTTTATGTGTTAAGGCTCGAGAGAGCGCAATTGCAAAGCACTTTATGTACGAGGAATGCAGGGGCGTAGCCGGGGGGGGGGGGGTTGAAACCCCCCGAAATTTTTCAGTTTTGCTTGCGTAATATACACGCGCACATACAAACGCACGCACGAACATACATAAAGTATGGTTCAACCCCCCCCCCCCCCCCCCCGAACAAAATTTCTGGCTACGCCCCTGGAGGAATGCGCTGATGTATCGAGAAAATGAAAATCAGCAAATAGTGGGTCGGTGTTTGGATTGAACCAGCAGCCGACACCGTGAGGAAATAAACAAAGATTACTGCGCTGGTGGAAAACTGGCCAAACGGCAAACTACATGGTCATGTGTATGTACGTGTAAAAGCGCGTCTCGAACTAGGTTCGTATCTAGGCCTACCATGCGCAGTTCGTACTTGATACTTCCATGAACAATACGAAATATACTGCTGCAATTTGCATTTAAGACAACGCAGCTGCTGCAACAAGTATGCCGAACATAAAAAGTACCGATGAGACAAGATAATAAGCGGGGAATATACTGAAAAATGTATATTCACATGCCAAGTTAATTTTAGGTCGCGCGTCACAGTGCTGCCGAAAGCAAGTCCCTTTCTTTTTCGCCGTTATAACTGGAAATCGAGCGGAAACTCATGTTAACCTTGCTTCAAGGCTTGTTCCGGCGGCAAATAGAAGCTGCTTTTAGAAGAAGCACAAAAATGAATATTCTAAAAGGAAAGTCGCACCACTTTGACCCGATCTCTGAGGAGAAACCGAAAAAAAAATTGTTTCAAATGAAAAAGTGGAGTATCAAAACTAGAGCAAGGCGCAGAGTTTTTGACAAAGGATTACGCTCTGAATACTAGCTTGCCTCAATTCTGCAATTACATTTTTTCCTACAGCCAATAAATAAACGTTCTTTTCCAATGTATAGTTATATATAATTTCACCTAAATTCCTTATATTAAAGTTAATTAGTAGAAATTTAGTGCTTAATTCACGCAAGTTCTGATGTCCGCCGCTTTCGATATCAACGATGTCACTCTCACCTTATCAGTGTACTGAGTCTTAAGCAATTTTTGCACTCCCCAAAATTTCTGTGCTCCGATGAAAAGTCGTACGTTAATTTTACATTCGCTCGCTGTTATCGGTTCGGTAACCGCACCACAATACTAACTACTTATTTGCCCACATACAGGTTGCCTAAATGTTCACGAAGGTTGCCTAAATGAGCCAGTAAGACTGAACAGCGCATAACTACAAGAGGCGCTCGGTGGGCTCCGGCGACGAATTGGCCCCCTAAATTATCGTCAGCCCAGGCGGCGGAGAAACGCGACACAACACTACCAGCGACCACGGCGTCTAAACCTCAGCACGCCGCGAAGCGTCTCGCTCGAGAGCACGTGCACTTCAATCAGCTAGTTCATCGGCGACTCGGTTGCACGAAAGCGCGTGGCCTCAGCGGAAAAAAAAAAAAAAAAACAGGCAACATATCCGGGCGACCACACCAGACAAAACAATTCGGCTTATCAAGGGGATTACGCGACTGTTGCAGTGAGGATAACTGGGAAGCGTATACGCTGATTCGGCGCGTAATTCCGTAGATAAGAGCGCCGGTGACGGCCGATCTGTACTGGTACTGCGCATGGCTATACGTGTACGCCGACTCGTTATACTTGTGCTATCCTGTGTGAAGATATTCAAGCAAGATAGCGGCGGCCACGGTTACCAAGGTACGATAGCTTTCGCAAAGAAAGCATCGCTTTTAATAAATGCGTGGATCCCACGGTCTGTGAGAACTAATGCAATGCGCGCGAAACATTTTGCATGCAGGTATCTGGCTATCCGGCATTGTATGACGTTCTCCCAAGCGTTGCCAGGCGTCAATGGGTTCGTGTAAGACGAGTAATTATGCGTGAGACGGGATCGCGACGACAGCAGAAAGACGATGACGACTGCGAAGGTGGCTCTTTGTTCGATTGTTATTAATTGATCCCCTCGTCACCCTTTGTCGTGCACCCGCCATGGTGGTCTTGGTTAGGGTGCTCGACTGCTGACCCGACAGTCGCGGGATCGAATCCCGGTCACGGCAGCCGCATTTCCGATGGAGGCGAAAAATGCTTGAGTCCCGTGTACTTAGATTTAGGCTAGAGTTACTGTATATGCTACCTTAAGTAGCAAAGTTGCGCGTAGGTCCGGCTAGCAACCACCGCTAGACGGCGAAGCCGCACTCCATTTTTGCAGTCGACATGCCTACCGTGTCGCCGATCGACATGTTTGGGGTGTCGAAGACCGGTGATTAACTTGACTGTCGATGACTAGTGTCAATGCAGTTCACTGCAGCGGCGGCGTGAAGAAATACGAAAATTGTCCCGAGCGTCAGCTTCTCCGCAACGCATGGTTGCTAGCGGCGTTTGGAAGACAGACGCACAACTCTGCTGCCTAAAGGTAGCATATACTGCAGTAACTCTAATTTAGGTGCACGTTAAAGAACCCCAGGTGGTCAAAATTTCCAGAGCCCTCCACTACAGCGTCCCTCATAATCATATCGTGGTTTTGGGACGTTAAACCAGAAGAATTATGAATTATTACCCGTTGTCCTGCATCGAAGAAGCGTAATCGCGCTATGTGAACTCTGTGTCGAGTACTAATATCAGTGGTCGGGCCGAGCGACCCGCACTCCCGACAGCAAGGCCGAGTGGGATGCGCTTTTACGCAGCCCAAACCTACAGGACCAAATCCTAGCCGTCCAGTGCGCTCGCGACAGGGCCGTTAAGCTAGACCTGCCGGTCCCAACGTGGGAGTAGCCGGGTGGCGCGGGGCAACCTCTGCGTCTGCACTGGACTCTTAATAAAGTTGTACTCTCTCTCTCTCTAATATCAGTGGTATCTCAAATTTCCAGCTTCTTGTCCCTATAACCCGGTTTACCTGTTTATCCTGACAATCGAATTTAACGATTGATTGTCTTCTGCATTTTTTTTCAGGAAGCCGGCGTCACGCAGTCACAGTCCTGCAACTGTCACGCAGTTGACCGACAAGTAGGCGTAACATTGTCAAAGCAATCGGACACACGTTGAACATCCATCACCAAGTTCAACTGACGTGAAAATATATGTTAGTGCGTGCTGTTCGTAATAATAATAATAATATCTAGGGTTTAACAAAACCACGATATGATTATGAGAGACGCCGTAGTGGACGGCTCCGGAAATTTCGACCACCTGGGGTTCTTTAACGTGCACCTGAATCTAAGTACACGGGCCTCAAACATTCTCGCCTCCATGAAAAATGCATCCGCCGCGGCCGGGATCCGATCCCGCGACGTTCGGGTCAGCAGTCGAGCGCCATAACCACCAGACCTCCGTGGCGGGGCTACATGCTGTTCGCAAGCAAGCTGCTCCGTACGACACGCTGTGCAACGTTACACGTGGCCGTTTCTTTTAGAACGAAAAGGCGGACAGTGACTTGAGAGAAAGACAGTACCAAAATATAAAGCAAATGTAAGATTGTCCATTGTCACGTTTTCTGGCAAATGACAAAATCGATTGTTTATGCACCTTTCATTCGTACTGCTAAGTCGACAGCATGTAGTACATAGGTCATAACTACAGCATTCACGGCATAATCGTGACAAGATAACTTTGGCTGTTCTGTTAAGGGGGAAGTGCATATATCTACCCCTTATGGTGAAGGGTCTAAATTTTGGCAACGGTGTCTCCCGTTCCAGTTGACGCTAACTATTGGTTAGTCTTTCAGAGACGAAAACGCTTCGCGCCCAGCTTAGACACGGTAACTAGGGCAAGTAATATTCGTACCACAAGTGCAGACTATCCTAAAGACAACACTAAACTACTCTTCGCATGCTCGTCGCTGAACGGCACCCATACATATGAATTTTTAGTTTGAAGTGCGCCGAAGACGCGGACGAGGAGAGTGGACAGGACTACGACTGTCCTGCCCACTTTCCTTGTCAATGCGGTTCAAACTAAAAAGCCATAATGAACGTTAGCCAGCTAGCCCAGCTCGTCATCCTTTCGCCAACGGAAATGTACTGCGCAGTTTCACTACGTTCAAGGACATATCACGCTTCCGCTCAATTTTCTTTAAATGCGCATAAAAATAGGACTGACTTGCTCAAAATCACAGGCAGCGTGTGTTTGTAGATCACCACGGAAATGTTAGTAAATAAAGAACGAATTCAGGTACGCGCCAAAACTTCGGTTATAAACACGAGCGGAACCCGTCAGTATGGTAACGCCATCTAGGGGGGCAACCTCAACACAACGCAGTGAACGCGTGCTGGCGGATGCGCTGTCGCCTGCTCTTGCGGCTATGCATGAGCTAGTGCGGCCTCAGGACATGTGTTTGAGTTAATTCGGAGACTAATGATGAATATATCAGAGAGAGAGAGAGAACAAAAATATTCCGGCTCGTTTGAAACCGTCGGTTCTTGAAAGGGAAGTGTTGCCTTGCTCGTACCGGCATTTTTCTAAAATAACTTTTTGTTTAGTATTAATGCTTATTTCTGACATGAATGAATGTTTAAATTTAAAATAGCGGGAAGTTGAAATGTAGACAGAATATTTAACTGAAATAGCGCAGCTCGGAGGATTTAGATAAGGGAAATAAAAAAAACACACATTCTGCACACAGCGGGGTTCGCAATAACCCGAGGCGCCAAGGATATATATATATATATATATATATATATATATATATATATATATATATATATATATATATATATAATGTCATTGTGTAAGCATTCCTATGCCACCTCAACGAGAAACCTTTGTCACGTAAGACGATCATCCCTATAAAAAATAAATATGTAAAGCAGAATACATTTTCCTGGTAATGCTGGAGGGCTTGCTTTTCTCTTTTTTTATTTAAGCACTAGAGAGGTGACGAGTACGATAAAGCAACATACCACAGTTGGGAGCCGTACATGCGTGCTTGAATTACGCGTGCGATGCTCTTGTTTGTTGAGCCACAACGAGCTGTTCTCTCATCCAGCCGTGGGAGTGGTAGACTCACAGCCGTGGTGGTGAGTAGCCACGCAGAACCTGAAGCTGGGAAAAAGCAGTTGGCCAATAAAGCCTCGCGGGCCACCTGAACACGTCAAAGCTGCCGGTGTCGATATACCCTCCCTGGGTATATACCCTCCCTGAGAAGGGAAACCAAGTAACCAAATTTTGCAAGTCACAGTCATATGAAGCCAACCCAACAGACAATGAAACCAAGTAAAACACAGTGTAAATCTGTGTAGCACACCTTGCTCATACCGTGTATCTTGTCATGACATGGTCTATTTGTAAAGTGGCGATAGCAGGGAAGCATGATCAAGAACACGAAGAAATAAATGTTCTCGGGCTAACTATCATGGAAGATAAAGTGTAGGAAATAGCTATGTTGGGTAAAAATTTACTTTCAATCGAGTCGCTGAGTGCTGTGACGTTTTTTTCTGGCCGTATATGTAAGGATTGTTTTCATTCGACTTCATTTCTTATTGCCTGCTATGTTAAGCGACGACATTGGCGATATCAAAGATCTGGTGAAGAGTATAGGCAAAATAAGAATATCAGACTGTAAAATGAGGGAATCCTCACAGAATACGGCCTGAGGTCCCTTAACCGACCTGATAAAGATTTGCGATGACTCCTAAGCGTGTACCTGCATGACTTGCTTGCGTTCGTTTCAGCCCTGAATGGCTTTTGATTATTGCATACAGATCTGTGCCGAAGAGCATAGTGCCGTTTGAATTATTCCAAAAGTCGATACTCCCCACTAAATGTTATTTATGCCTCCTAAACAGGGCTCCATCAGTTTCTGTAAACCAGTATTATTTCGAGAAAATAAATGAACAAATGAACACAACTTGTAATAATTAAAAATAAAGAAAACCGCACAGGGTCCCTTTAATAATAATTGTTGGGGTTTAACGTCCCAAAACCACGATATGATCTTGAGCGACGCCGTAGGGAAGGGCTCCGGAAATTTCGGCCGCCTGGGGTTCTTTAACGTGCACCTAAATCTAAGTACACGGGCCTCAAGCGTATTAGCCTCCATCGAAAATGCGGCAGCCGCGGCCGGGATTCGATCCCATGATCTTCGGGGTCAGCAGTGGAGCACCGTAACCACTAGACCACCGTGGCGGGTTCCCAGGGTCCCTTATGCATTCGGCTAAGAGGACCGGAAGGCGAAAGACATCATCTTGTGTTCCTTCTCAGTCAATGTACTGATGCTACCCCGCCCCCCCTCCGAAAGCTTTCTGCGCCTAACGTGGTTTTGCACTGCCCCCAGGATCGGAGGCATTGCAAGCTTTCTGCACCACGCCTGGTTTTGCATTGCATTCGTGAACGGCCCATCTATGACAAAGCGACGATGTCGCGTGATGACGTCATCGCGTGACGTCACATTGTGTGTCGTCACTATGACGTCACAAATTTTTGTGATCTGTGACGTCATGCTGACGTCATATGGTGGCGTCATCACGTGATGATTTTTGCATCACTCGTGTTGACGCCACCGACACGGGACGCCGACGATCAATTTTCGTGTATATGTTATTTCGGAAATAACACATACTACTGATTCGGAGTTTTTCTTGACTTCAAGAAAGCTTTTTATCCTATCGAGCATCATATCCTGCTCTGAAACCTTCTTTTACGTGTACATTAGCTGTATATATTTAATATCTAATTCACAGTGACCTCCCTGGTGATTTCAGTACATAACATAACGGTCTTCATTTAGTGTTGAAGGAGATAAAGTACGGCGTACCTATAGGGTACGTCGTACTAGGTCCCCGATATTAAGGTTGCAGTATTACAGAACGCTAAGAGAATTTAAACAGCGGGCTGATGCAAACTGTTTGCGAATAAATTCCAGCAAAACAAAAGTTGTGGTCTATATGCAAAAAGGCAAACAATTAAAAGTTCAATAAAAATGAAAATGGGTACGGATGATTTAGAAATTGTAAACACAGTCTCCACATTGGGTGTAACATTTTCTAAAGACCTGAGCTGGAACGATCACGTCGAACAGCTCTGTAAAAAGCTCTCTTCTGCTGTGGGAACCATAGCTCGCTTGGAATATTTTCTTCCAATTAAAATTAAAATTTTGCTTTACAATGCTCTGGTGTTTTCAATTCTGCAATACTGCAACCTTGTTTGGGGAACCACTACCAAGACAAATCTTATGAAATTGCATTTGCTCCAAAAAAGAACTGTACGATTCATTGCCAATGTTCCTAGCTCATTTTCTACAAAAGATCTGTTCGTAAAGTTTGATATTCTACCTGTATTTTTTCTATACGATTATCGCTTAATTTTAGCCTACAAGTCACACTTAAAGTCAAACAGTTCTACTGTATTTTCGCTGGCTGATCTGAATGTAAACCGTAGCATCCGTTATACTAGGCATAAAGAAAAATGGCATGTGCCTACGCCTCGAAGTAACAATGACAAACAATTCTTAACACGCACTGTGCCTATCGTACTTAATAAACTCGCAAAGGAAGAGTTTGATCCTCTGCGAAATTCTAATCATGCAATAAGAATATTCTGTCAGTCGTACCAAAGAGATGGCTGATGTTCTATATGAAATTTTTTTTTGTCACTTGTGTTAAAATCACGTGCATCGTGTTAGCAAAGAACGTGTACATGCGTGTATATAGACCAGTGTACATAGCATACTTGTGCATGGGGTAAGGAAATGTGTGTATGCATTGTGTACACTTTTTTGTAGATGCACATTTTCATTTGTGTATGCATAAATATGTATGTATACATACTTTTTCTTTCTGATTTGAAATTGTATCTTTATCTCGCGTATTATTTTGTTTCAAGTGTTGTATTTATTCATGACATTTCTGCAATGTGCTGTTGTCATTTGTTGAAGGGGGCAGGACCCCTGTCAAGCTTCTGTAGCTTTTAGTCCTGTCTCCTCTTTTTCAATGTGAAAATAAAATAAAATAAAATTGATTGATTGATTGATTGATTGATTGATTGATTGATTGATTGATTGATTGATTGATTGATTGATTGATTGATTGATTGATTGATTGATTGATTGATTGATTGATTGTGGGGGGTCTAGAAAGAGCCCTAGAGGTATGGACCCTGGTGGGCGGTAACCACGTCCTCGTTACCGCACCGGAATCTTATTCGTCCGCGTTGATGTTCCCGACACATTCATCCTGATATCTCGAACACCCAATGGCTGTCTGCCCATCGCTTCCTCGTGAAGGCTGTTGGCAGCTTCATCTTGCGTAGCCCAACCCCAAGAGCACTGTGAAGCTCGAAGATCGACTAGGGTTGTTTGTCCTAGAATACATCAATATTTCGCTGAAGGGCAGGAATCCGTTGCAGTGACGACAGTAGCGCACATTTCAGACCATCGTCATGATGAGATGCTGCTGTTCCGGATTACACGCCGGAAGCGAACACTGAGGGAGAAAAATTTGTGTTTTCCTAAGTTTGCTGCAACGCACTTAATTGGGCTATTTGGTTCTGCATGTCGACGATGTGGGTGCGCTTTTACAGGGAAGAGACAGGACACACACTGCGCAACTTTCAACTTGTTTTTTTAGAAAAAGGGAAGCGTCACATATATACACTGAAGCACGTGACCCTGGGCATCTAGTCAGACGAGCGTCTCAAGGATAAATTCGCACTTTACGATGTCTTTAAAATATTCAGGTTCCTCCATGATTTTTTAGTAATTTTTGGCAAAAGGCCTAATGGCACTCACTTTGATGTAGATAGCGCGTTGACCGCCTTTAGGCATACACTGGCACCGTTGCAAGTGACCAACGAACTTCCGTCAAAAGGTTCCATTAAGTTTTTGGATTTATGCATCACTTTTCGTAATAACCAGGCTTTGCTGGGGGTATCAGCCATGGAGTAACAAACCGATTTTACCCTATGGCTCGGCTCATTCGAAACTTGTAAATAGAAGCACCGCTAACATGTGCCTAAATAATGCACTTAAGGAATCGTGCCCTCATCTTCTATAGAAATGTTTGAAATGCGAAGCATTTCTTAGCGAACCTTTGGCACTTTGAGCGTTTCTATCTACGTATCTATCTATCTAGTCGCCCACGTCTGGGTGCTCTCATGATCGCCTCCTTTAACTTGGTGTAGACCAAAATTGGCATGTGAGGATAAGAGCATTTGACGAATATCACTGTGGGGTCATGACACTAATTTGAAACTAACACTTGGCCTTCCTCTCCTTTCTTCTCGTAGGAAGTTAGCTCGTCTTTCCCTCTTTCACAAGATCTACTATCATAAGCATGAGCTCAAGTCCCGATACATTACGCCCGCATCTTATATCTGCCCACGTGTCGATCATCCTTGCAAAGTTCATGTACCTTCACAGCGCACAGTCACCTACTCACATTCATTCTTGCCGAAAACATGTCACGAGTGGAATCCCCTGCCTGCACCACTTGTCGCTATCAGAGACACAGATCGTTTCCGGAAAGCACTAACAAACGCTTTATAAGCCTGCACCAAGCTGCTTCACTACTGCATTTGCGATTTATTGTTTGATTGCCACTTACTTTTTTACACAACGTCTTTTTTTTTGTTAGTCAATATTGAATTATGTTTTGCTTTGTTACTTTGTATTCATTTTTTTGTCATTCTTTTAACCCGGTATGTTTTCGTTCCTCTTCCTGTATCGTTACTTTTTGTATCTATATTTATGCACTAAAGTACATAATTCGATTCTTGTGTTTTACTATCCACTGCCATTCTCTGTTTATCACTGTTTTTTTTTATCTTGCGTCGTATTTTCGTTAACTGATGTATAAATATATTTTCATTTGTTACCATTTGTGCTCTTTTACCTACACTCTTATATTTTCCTTCCGTTACAATATTGTTTTTTTGCTTTATATTTCGTTGTATTATACATATTTTTTGCATGTATCGATGTACCTTAGCCCCTCCCCTCTATAATGCTTCTTGTAAGCCCTGAGGGTATATACAAATAAATAAATAACGTGAAAATCCTGTCGCGTACGTCGTCAAAACCTTTCCTCCAGACACGTGTGGCACATACCCGTTTACCACGGGCCGCGGTGTACGGGTATGCGCCAGAGGTGATTGACAGTTTATATCTACCCAGGAACGGCGAGAACAGACATTGGTAACTTAAGTGCGAGAGCGTTAAGAAAAACTGACATCGGCAGCGTTGACCCGACGAATGTAAAGGATGAAAATTAGGATCGCAGCAGGAATCGAACCCAAGCATTCTGCGTCTCAATCAGGTATTCTAACGCAGAGCCACGCCAAGTCTTTAAACTGGTTTGGAAAAAACAGCCTACGCAGGCGTAATGTCGGTGCAAAGTCAAGTGTGGTTATGGTGCTGTCTATCTAATTTTGCAAGAAAGCAATAAACACTACATGAAACTCCCACGATGTGTAATCCTACGATACAGGTGTCATATCAGATTAACGTCTGTGGTTCCAGTGCTGGCTCCACTTTTATAGCTGTCTAATAAACATTACATTTGTATTCCTATGAATCAGCAAGCTATATTGAAGCATTGCTTGACCCCGGAGGAATACATCAACGATAGTTAAGTATGTGTAGAATGGATAGGGCGCAAACAGGGGCGCCAGTGAAAGACGAAGACGAGGACGGTTGTTGGTGCTCGTGCTTGCTCCGTTTTCGGACTGCTGGTCGATGAACCTGTGCTATTTATTTATTAAACGCCTCACGGACTCAACGCTAAACGCGTACCATCATATGATATACACATCATCGCACCGTAAAGTTCACTTAGTCCGCCAGAATGACGCAGTGTCATTTTCATTTCTTACAAGGCTGGGCGACGGCCTCATGCTGACGGAGGATGATGTCAGATTGACCGACTGACAGCCGCTTTGTAGACTAGGCCACATATGCCCATCTAGTCTACGAACACGACAAGGGTCATCCACTCATGTTGGTCTACTTAGCACTATCCAGGCCTACCAGCCTCGAAGGCCTATACCTCACCAACGCGAACCGTGACTTCAGCGTCCGACATGTCGCCGGCTCTCTCGACAGACAATTTGTCGACGAAATGACCGAGGCATCCACGATTTCCACCAGCTGCACTATACATCATACTTCACTACACATGGACCCCTTGTCACCGCGATCACGACCGAATCCAATAGCAAGTCATGACCAGTTGCTGGTGCTCACTGACCACGGTGATGATAGCCTTGTTCAAGAACTGTCAAGAACTTCTTCCACACATGTACACGGGTTCGTGAAACGTGCGTGCGTTCTCCATCATAAGGCACATGCATAAGCACTACATATCAGCTTACCGCTTCTGGTGTTGGTAATACCCACGTTGCCGTTGGCAGCTTTACCCAACTGTAAACAACTGGTTTATAACACACATGCGGTTCTTCAACATATATGTGTGCGTATAAAATTTATACAAATCTTTAGCGTCAATTGTAACGTTTCGCTCAGTAAAAAAAAATTACGCCACAGTCACCTTCCCACCACATGCTTCGCATAACATCGACTCTCACGGTACGTGGGATCTGCCGGATTTTTTTTAGAACAAGTAGGTCGTCTACGGACGTCAAGCTACCCTGATCACGTGTTAGTGTCGGTTTCTGAAGGCTTAGTAAAAAGAACAGGGAAGCAATCTAGTTGTCAACAGAACAATGATAAGAGTAGCAGGAACGTGAAGGTTGCAGTCATTACATACATTCATCGCATTTCACACAATCTTAAGAAAGCTGCTCGAAAGGGCGGAGTGAACGTCGTATTTTTCACTCCGCAAAAATTATCCAGACTGTGCAGACCAGTGCAGACCAGTCTGTGAAGTGAAAAATTAGATTTGTTCAGTGCCAAAAGGACGTAGTGTACAACATTCCACTTTCTTGCCGAAACGTACACATAAGGCAAACTGGGCGTTGCCTTAACGAGCGCCTAAGAGAACACAATAATAATGTCAAGAATGGTTCCTACGGTCATCTAGCAACTCACTGACAAAGGTGCTAATGCACCCCGAAATTTGATCAGTGTACCGTCATATCCCGCAACCATAATCAATCCACGAGACTTACAGTAGAAGCCAAATCAATTTTAGAACGCGTAGATTCATGTGTAAGCATAGCTTCATTGTCATTATCAGAGAAAGAGTTGCAGTTTTTGAATTCTCAGTGATTTGCAATGCGCATGCCCGGGGTCACGTGCTTCAGCGTATATATGTGACGCTTCCCTCTTTCTAACAAACAAGTTGAAAGTTGCGCAGTATGTGTCCTGTCCCTTCCCTGTCCGCGTCTTCAAAGCGCACCCACATCGTCGACTTGCTGCAACCTCGTACATCTTCATATTTCCCCAAGAGAAAGCCCAATTTTTTAGCGGCCGGAATACCGAGTGGCACTCTTTTTTATATTTCAAGCATATCCGGTCGAGCACTTAATTACTTCTGTTTTTCTGAATATTCATAAAAAGTCTTGAAAAATAGAAATCGATAGTCCTGGTTCAAGTTAAGAGTTATATGGGACACATATGATACCGGAGCATAACTTAAGGCGCAATCAGCTGTCAGGATAATGAATGAAAATTAATTGATTGAGTTCATCGCAAGATTGTGAGCAGCTGGGATTGTTGCGGCACCTGGCGGGGCGGATCTCAACCATGTGCTTCTTTCTACATGGCCTCTGAGATACGCCTTGGCGAACTGGTACAACATCGATGGTTCTGGTTAAAGTTAAGCGTTATTAAGGCGAAAGCCTTAGATGTCTCATCATAGCCGAAAATTTACCGTCGGCGTCGGCGGCGTCTACACGAGTGATGCAAAAAATCATCACGTGATGACGCCACCATATGACGTCACCATGACGTCACATATTACCAAAATTTGTGACGTCATCGTGAAATAACATAATGTGACGAATTAATACATCGACTGAGAAGAAAAAGAAGGTGGTTCACAGTTATTATCCTTCGGTGTCGACACATGTATATATTAAAAAAAGAAATTAGGGTTTATTACTCATTTATTATCATTTATTACTAATACAAAAAAAATATTTTGTTTTTTTTTATATATATGCATTTGATCGAGCGCCGAAATTTCATATAGAATTTGTAATATTTCTATTCTGTAATCTCCCTTATTCTAAAGTACTATAACATTTTATACAACCACTCAATTCTTGGCCAATCCCCCACAGTGGGTGTGAACCACAGTTGAAGGTGAACAAGAACAAGAATACTGCCAGGTTTACCAACGCAGTCCGTGCGAGTGCCATTCTCAGACCCCAACGTCTTGCATTAGGGTTGATTTACTTTTTATTTCGAAAGCTTGCCCTTAGGCATAGTGGAACAGCGTGTCAGTGATACAAGAAAAAAACTTGTTTTGCGCACAAAGTCTAAGAGTGAGCGGTGAAACAGTTTGTGAATCCAGCGATCAAGGTCGGGATGGTCAGCCAAGCCTGATGCCTGTTGCATGCTGCAATTGATGAAGTCAAGTGTTGACAAATGTGCCTAGGCGAAACAAATTAGTTCCGAGTTAAAATGTATCAAGCGCTTGTGGTGATACCCGGGGCCCAAAAAAAAAAAGAAATGCTGTCCGCATATAATATGGCCGCCTCACTGGCGCGCTGCTGCAACCAGCAGCCTCCGATATACCATCCAGAGCAATGTTAGACACTGGCAGAGGTATGCGACGTACACCTGCACGACAACGCGACAAATACTGCTCTCCTCACGAAGATAACTCAAATAACACTACTACTCACGAAAACACAAAGAAAGCCTGAGACATGGCTTGTTATTTCCACAGGTTCTCATTAGCTAATATTAAATATCTGTAGCATTCATTCATGTTTTAGAAATATCAATGAGGACCGAAAAAGTTCAGAAACCATCTTCTCTCTGGATTTCAATGCGCCTTTAGTAGGTTTAGTACAACGTCGTGGACACACGGGCGCTGTGAAAACGCAGTCTTATGCTGGCTGAATATTTTTTTTTTCTTGAAGAACCATGCAACCTTGGCGAAAACAGCTTACTCCGAAAGCTTCTGTCCGTCCGTCCGTCCGTCCGTCACGTAAGACGAATTGCTATTAATAATTTATGTAGAAGCATTGGTGTTTAGCCCCATTGGGTAAAAAAAAAAAAAACTTCCGAGCGCAAGATACTATAGATTCGAAACCCTGCACCGCCAACGTTTTTCCTTTACAAATCAATGCACAAAACGAGATTAGTTCAAAATAAGTTTCGAACGTATACAGTCCCACGCTCGGAAGCCAAGTGTCTAACGCATTGGACTAAACACCCACGTTTACCGAATATGAATATATCTGAACCACACGAATGCGTAGCACCGGCTGAACTACAGCGAGACGCTGACGAACGCAAGAAAGAAGAGGAAAGGCTATGTGCCGATGCAGCCCGACAACGACGCTCCAGGAGAGGCCGCAACGCAGAACAAGCGTGTGATAACCGACGTCAATGGGAACAAAGAGCGCACTATGCCCGCCTCGACAAAGCGGCACACAACGACGAAATAGCAGGTATTAGTAGCAAACGCTCACGCATCACTTAGACAACGCACACTGGAGATTCTGCGTGGACAGTTTAGTTCCTTTGTCATATGCCATCAACTTGGTGAAACCATCAAACAATAAATTTTGTTAATCACTCTTACCTGCGGAGGCTGACGTAAGCAATTGACGCGCTCATCTGTTGACATCTATCAAGAGCGGCGATGAACGCTAGCCTAAACAAGCTGTCCACATATTTTAAAAATGTTCATAAAGGGCTGATGTACTTCCACAGAAAACAAGCTTTCACGTGGAACACCAAGCAAGAGAACCGATTACACGAAAACCATCGTCTATTTTTAATGTGTATGTTCACTAGTGGTTATTGGTTGATCTCAAGAACTCCAATTCGGAAGTATATACAATTTGAGAGAAATTTATTTGTAGAAAGGTAGAGAGGTCGGCCTAAGCTGTAGTTTGCTCTGTCCTGCTATACTCTGCACAAGGGAGGGGAACGGGAAAGAAAATGAGTGATGAATGACGATGATAAGTTAAGGAGGGGCGCATACACAGGACAGTCACATTGGGGCTAACCGAAATTCCGTTATGTTAACAAGATCAATGCACACTACTTGCAATCCTCCCGTTTTTAACCGTTCCTACACCTTGCGGGATTCCGCAGAACCCATTCGCCATACTTCATACTGCTGACTGCTACGCCGTTCGTTATAGTGGAGTAATACCGGTGTATCAGCAACAGGCACCTGGAAGTAAATGAGAAGTTGCGATGGACATTGATGGCCTGACCTTGTCTACTCGGGAGTGTATACCATATCCGAAGCCTAAAGATTGCCTTGTGTGTGAACGGCATGCCATGGAAGGAAAGTGGATAATAATGACAGGTTGCCAGCCAACTCACATTTCAATTTGCCCACACACAAGTAAAAAGAGGGAGAATATCTCTGAAGTACTTTACTGAGACCCCGAAGAAATAGATGCGCTTATGGGCCTCCTTGGCAACCAATACAAGTGGACTTGCGAGAAACCCACTACGCTTTAAATCATTGTAATTTTACTGAGACCCCGAGGAAATGGATCATGCGCTTATGGACTTCCTTGGCAACCAATACAAGTGCACTTGCGAGGAACCCACTACGCCATAAATCATTGTAATTTTTGAGAAGCAGGGCAGCAGGCACTGTGCCATTTCTCGTCATTCTACGGAGAGCCGTGGTACCTGCTAAACGCATGTAAGGCATTATGCGCACTTTGTTGATGTTGTGCCTGATGACGACGAAGAATTATGGCAGAGCCCTTTGTAATGGGTTGGAAGCATTCAACAACCTACTCGTTGCGCATTGTGTGACGCCTGGTTACAGAATTCGCGTTGTGCGACGCTTGGTGCTTATTTTACTCTTCTACCACGCTATATTGCATATGCTAATGTGGTTCCTTCCCGACATCAAGCCTGTATAGGACCTTTTTGCACAGCAGTTTCAAGCACCGGCATGGCTCAGAGGTTGAATACTGGGCTCCCACACAGAGGGCCCAGGTTCGAACCTCGTTCCATCCTGGAATTTTTTTCTTAGTTTTTTTCCTTATTTCGAGCGATACTGGTTACGGACACCGGCGGCGGCGGCGGCGGCGGACAACTACGGCGCCAAAAACGGCCGGTGAAATGATCTCATAACAGCTTTCGCTGTAAAAGAGGGAGAATGTCTCTGAAGTAACTCCGCCGAGTGAATTATCTCCCTCAGCCTATCCTCTCCTTTAGGTTGAGGAAGCATATACGGAGACTGCTTTTGAGGTAAACTTGAATGATGCTAACCGGATATGGTCTAAGAATGGCGCTCATTAAGAGAAACATAAAGCTATCATTCGCATACTTGCATGTCTTTGATGATGGGCGTGCCTCCATTAAAGGCAGTTCCCGCGTAACTTCCCAGCATTGAAATTGAAATATCATTCGAGGTTCGATCAGAATAGAGTGACAGCATTCTAAGCATCATCAAGTTATACATCACATGTATTACATATTTCTTATTAGTCTGCGCTTTGCTACTATTTGTTTGGTTTACAGGTACACAATGTTTCAGGTTTTCATTATTTGCCACATCACTCGTGGTACCTGAAATGTGCGTCCCTTTTCGCTTTGACGAGTCAACAAAAATTTCGTGGATGCCGTGAGCATTTTTGTTGTCGTTAGAACCTTCGTTGTCGATAGAACTTCAAGCAATAAAAAAAAGGACCATTGACGTTGTTTATAAACCTCCTAAGCCAAATGACTGCAAGGAACTCCCTAACAACCCCACATCATCAGCTACACGTTCTTTGTATATTATAAATACAAGTAAAATGTACGTACACGTCGTACCTCAGCACGATTTCAGTTGAATATGCTGCCAGTGTTCAGTGAGGTTTGTGGATTCATCACGCATTTTCCGACCTCACGTCAGCCTGTTGCGAGACAAGATGCCGTTTACGGATACCTATAAACAGGCCCCCTGCATCCATCGTTTCGACACCGTTTTCACTGAACCCCTCAAGCACACACGCGTGAAATCTCTGCTCGACCCGAACCCAAAATTACGTTGTCAAACGCGTCATCCAAGTGAGGGACGGCATTCTTCGCCGCAAACATGACAGGCGCAGCAGCAGCAGCGTCACCGCGAGGCAGCAGGAAACTTGAACGGCCCCGATTTGCATACCCGAATTAACAATTGCAGCGAAAGCGGACCCAAGAGCTCACACGAGGAAAGAAGGGTCAACTGTGCCTCGTGAAGGGGGACCGAAAAGAACAATGAAATAAAGGAGAAAAGGTACTCGAAGGTTGCTCGGAGGTGAAAGGGGCAGGGCAGGCTAGAGGACGGTGCGCACACAAGGTCCCGTTCAAATTCAATCAAACGTGAGCACGCGGTTCTAACGTCGAAAAAATAAAAAAAGACACAGCAAAGTATGGGAGCTGTCGCCCCCTGATTGGGGAGAAAAGGGTTAGGCGCCATTGGGCGACGGACCCACCACCGACTCCCCATTGGCTCGCTTTTCAACAACTTGCACGCCCGCTTCCGTATCGCTGTCGCGTTGAACGTCGTGGCGCCCTTCAGCAAACCTGGTTTAGCCGAAAAATTCCTGCCCTTCACCGTCAAGCGATTTCTGACAGAACGACCGACTGCTAGCTGCTAAGACCGAGTCAGAAGCTGTTTAATATAGTAACAGCGCGAATGAAACAAGGACGACAAAGGAACTTTGTCGTCCTTGTTACTTGTTACAAAGCGCTGTTACTTTATTTGTTCTAATTATGAACCAACTAGCCCACATCAAGTTGTTACTACTGTTTAATATCGGCATCACGAACTGTTACCGAGGAAGAGCTGGCGGCCGACGGTTCACAGCAGCCTCGAAATAATGGCGCGCCGTTTGTGCTGTTTTCGCCAAAGGTACCCAGGCGCCGTTAAAAAAAATGTTTTACTGATGTACAAATCGATTTTCTGGATTTTACGTTAGCGTTTTATATTTCAACAGAGAACAAACCATGTCCAAGAAGCGAAGCGGCAAATCAAAGGCACTACAGAAACAAAACCGCCTGTGGCCAGTTTTTAAGCATCTGATGTGTGCAACGGGTAATTGTGCAAATATTAGTGTATTACATTTTGCAGATAACGTTTAATATGATACTAATTAGAACTAACAGTTAGTTGCAATTCATGTAGTTCCTAGCAAAGAAAATTCCCTGATAGCCCTTAAAATTCCCCTTCTTTTGTTAATCTCATACAAACTGCTATAGAAATAGCCAACTACAACGGGTACACGATGATACCAATATATGAATCCTTCAGCTTTTTTTTCTTGTAGTTTAGAAATGATAAGCTAAAATACGATAAAAGCAGACGAGGAAAATAACTTGACGCCGGTGGGTCCGGAACCATGTAACCTGCGCACTACACGGGCGTTGCACTACTAATTGTGCAATGACGCAGGATATATGTATGCGTAGATCTAACCCGGGGAGTGTTAGCCAGCGTCACTCATGGCCATGGCAGAGGATGACATTTTTTTTCACCCCTCTGTTCCCTTTGTTCACGTTCATTTAGTGACCCGAAGTGTCATACGCTCGCATTTGAAAATTCTAATCCCGAACATATGAGCCTAGGGAAGGTCGTCGTCTAGGCGGCGTAGAACCCTCGGTGCCACTTGGCCGCTCCACTTTCTACGATAAAGCACAACATCCATCAAACGATGTTTACGCTGAGAGAGAGAAGGCCGAAACGCCGTCAGTATATCAAGTTATTTCTGCATAGAACCAAATAGACCACGCGCTGTTGTAAACGCCACTTGAAGCCTTAGTAAAGATAAGATTTTTAGACACTGCATTTTGAATGAGCAGCTCTTTCTACAAGTGTAAAGTATTGAGTCTCAGGAGGTACGCTTCAGACTGCACCTTCCATAACTCGTCGCGTAAACCCACTTTCAGATGGGGGCGAATCTTTGCGAACACGTAGGTTCAGTCCTCTCCAAAAAAACCCATTACCGTCTCAAATTACACGGTTTCCTCGGAGAGTATAGCGCGGCCCGAGGGCGATGAATGTTTCAAGAAACTCGCGATTTGTCGACTATGAGTGCACACGAGCGTCTCTAACACCTTTACCTGGAACCCGTTTCTCCGCCCTTGCACAAGTTCTGGATAGAGCGGCAACAGCGTCTGAGCTACACGCCTTAGCAAGGGGATTGTGAAGCTCGCCCGAGAGTCAGGTCGAGAGAACAGCCTCGCAGATTGGATGTGGAGTGGGCAACAAGCACGCGAAAAAGTGGCGCTTCGGTCGCACTGGAAGAAGACCATTCTCATCCGCAATCTAGGGACTGTCTGAGCATACAACTATGCAGGGTTGCCGCTTATGAGCAAAGTGCGCCTTTCCCGTTTTGATTTGCTTCGTGCGAGAGCGCGTCGATCACTCAGCAGTGCCCGCTGCTTCCACGGGCTCGGGTTATGAGTTTTGCACTTAACGCACGTGACATTGCCAGCCTTTAATTCAGTACACTCTCTCCTATATTATGTTGAAAACGAGCGCTGAAGTTCTCTAAAAAAAACATTCATTTGAAGCCGAAAATATAGTCACTAAACTAGCCAGTACAAGTTATGGAACAGTTGAGCTAAAATAAAGCATCCTGCTAAGAACGTAGAGACAATGATTATATATATATATTTTTTTTTCTTTTGCAAAAACGTTTAAAGAGCGTCAGACGCATGATAACGTGACCATGGTCAAGGGCATTATCGTGGGTACAGCGAGCTTTCTCGGCATTCCACGATACTTAAAAACGATACCTTCGCGAGATATGTGGCGGTAAAAATATTGCTCTGTTTTGTGACAAATCCACTGCACGTAACTCAAACCTTTCTATAAGCATGCGGAGAATAATACAAAAAGAATGAGGCACTGCACTGCGGCCTTACGTAATTATACTTAGTAATATGATGCCTTAACGTGTTGTCTATAGGGGTCAGGCAGCATATCTTGGCTGTTACGTCTTGAGAGAACGTGAGTTTGGACCCCCCATGTTGGTATACCATCTTATAGCACCGCACAGAAAGTACAAGACACTGAGGTACGTCGCGTACTCGGCGCTAACTTCCAACAAATGATTTATTTTACGAAGCAGTAGAAGTAAAAATATAGGAACCAGGTAGCAACGCACGCAGGCGCATATTTACGAGATATGAACTTTTAAAGCGTGTGAAAGGTAGACGAAGATAACATAAAAGTGCATCGAAAGAAATATTTACAAGATTGCGAGGGCATCCTGGAAAGCCACCTTCGTGAAGTCACCCTTGGTATTACATTTAAAAAATGCAATTCATTTTTTGACAGCTCAATTGGGGGCGCGCTAACGAACGTTTCCCCCAAGCTAGCAATCTTCGCCGCCTCGATGATTTCCCGTGTTATCTGAGCTGAGCTTCGTCCTACTACACTGCACTGTGAATACATAGTGACATACCCATAGTTCCTGCAGTGAACAGCGAGTTGGCCTGCGCTTTCAGTCCGCACATTATTTGCGTGCTCACGCAGCCTGTCCTTCGCGCACCTTCCCGCGTGCGTTGCTACCTGGTTCCTATATTTGTACTTGTGCTTCTTCGTAAAATCAATCATTTGTTTGAAGTTAGCGCCGTGTCCGCGTCGGACCTCAGTATTTTGTCCTTTCTGTGCGCTATAGGTGTTAAACACGCCTGGAGGTTTTAGAATGCTCGAACAAAAACTAGATAAATAAAAACGCCTGTTAAACGTTTCTTACTCGTCTTTTTAAAAAAATAATTTGATGTAGAACTCACTAAATCTAATATAGCGATAGTATTTGCTTTCAATAATGAATTCCTCTGCATATATTCCGGTGTCGCAACTGCATTCCGCGATCAGTGAAACTATCACTGAACTTTAGTTTGGCGCACTCGAATATAGGAATCTATAACATTGCAGCCTCTGACGTCCGCGCTGTCTATGCCTTGTGTGCATACGATGATCTAACCACCTTTCACACAGATAACTAGACTTAGGAAGACACTAAAATAGGGACAATGAGCGAGTTGAAATTGGGAATGGGCCGATGGATACCCGTTGTGCTGCAATTTATTAATTGCTCTACGGCGCACTTAACGCATTCCAGCTGTGCTGCAGCACAAACACGTTTCTTTTTCTCTATTTGTAGTGTTTCTACACGTTTCTGTGGATCGCAGTGCTACACAATGATAAATGCTGACTAGCCAGTAGACATGCCTCGGGTATCTGAAAGCTGTCAGGTGAGATTCAGAGTGAATTTGAGGAAGAGGAAATGAAACAAGCGAAAGAAACATGGATAGGAAAGGTGGCTTTCCTTCCTGGTGTTCACCCTCTGTCTCGCACATTAAAGAAAACAGCGCCGCGACGCGGCATTTGTACTAGCATGGCATTGTTATTGACGCACACACAGGCACGCGCGCGCACGCGCGCGCACGCGAAAGAGAGAGAGAGAGAGAGTGTGTGTGTGTGTGTGTGTGTGTGTGTGTGTGTGTGTGTGTGTGTGTGTGTGTGTGTGTGTGTGTGTGTGTGTGTGTGTGTGTGTGTGTGTGTGTTTTCCTATTCCGGCTATTTTCAAAAAAAAATTCGGTGTTCACGAGCTTTGATCAAACATACTAGGGCTTTTCCTAACCAATCTAAATATTTCTTTGATTTTTCAGGAAAGCCCGGTCCGCCCACGAGGACGCCCAGACAGCCCCAATACCCTTGTCGAGAACAGACGCTTCAAGGGGACTTCGCTCGTTCACTGACACAATGTCGCAAGCTTGGTTGAGTGACCCCAGTGTCTGGAACCGCCGCCTACATAAACTAGACCCATCGAGGAAGCTCCAAGCTCCAAGTTCCCGCCGTGACGCAACTTTACTGTGCCGCCTGTGGTTAGGAGTAGCTTTCACGAAGGCATGCTCTTTTCGCATAGAAGTATCAGGCACCTCCATATGTATCTCGTGCAACAGTGACGAAACGATAGAAGATAGAACATCTGCTATGTTTTTGTGATCGTTTTGTGAGCGAACGGAACCTTCTACGCAATGCGCTGAACAAGCGAGACGACGGACCGTTTTTCCGAAGATCCTCGGATTGTAGCTTTACGCGTCGCAGACCAGCAAAGCGACGCGAGCATTGCTACTGTCTTTAAAATATAATAATATCTGGGGTTTAACGTCCCAAAACCAAGATATGATTATGAGAGACGCCGTAGTGGAGGACTCCGGAAATTTCGACCACCTGGGGTTCTTTAACGTGCACCTAAATCTAAGTACACGGGCCTCAGACATTTTCGCCTCCACCGAAAATGCAGCCGCCGCGGCCGGGATTCGATCCCGCAACCTTCGGGTCAGCAGCCGAGCGCCATAACCACTAGACCACCGTGGCGGGGCTACTGTCTTTAAAATCGACTGGGTTAATCGAGCGCTTGTAGGCGTGCAATGGACATGCGCATATGTACCCTGACAGTGCTTTCTTCCCTCTTTCTTTGAATCCCTTCCCCCCAGTGTAGGGTAGCAAACTGGACGTGCGTCTTGTTGGCCTCTTTGCCTTTCATTCTTTTCCTTCCTCCTCCTCCAGGGAACAGCTTCCGGTATTGTTGGCACATTGTGCTAAGGTCATCTGCACAACTAGTATGCACATAAAAAATGTATATACATACCTAAAACATTAATACACATTATATATACATTTATTATACGCCTTAATCATTCACAGCGCATAATAAGCACTACCGCTTCCAAACAATCACATTTTGATGTATATTACTAAAGTCACCAACCAATCTCACTGTCAGTACGCCCACCTGAAGCGGGCAATGTCTTTCTCTCCATACTTCTAGAAGCTTGACCTCAGCTCTCAAGAGGAAGCATTGGTAGGAGATCAAATAAAGCGAACTACGCTGGTGAGATAATTTTCTTAACCATTCCATAAATTAGCGAACCGAATTTTACAGGCTAGGATTCGTCACTTCAATCAGTCAATCAATCAATCAATCAATCGTTTTTTATTTCAAGTTCTTATTACATGAAAATACACAACACTGATTAGACCCATAGCCACTGGCTAGTAGGGGGTCTAATTAAATATGTATTTAAAGGAACAGATTGTGTTAACAAAGCAGATATTTTATAAGTACACTTCAATCATAAGAAGAAAAAAAATGGAGCAAAATATAAAACGGGAACATATTTGTGGTAGGTAGATTGCAGTATCGTACAACATGTTGCATGCATGTAAGGGATTGTATGTGTACAATACAACAAATATATATACAGAGAAGTACGTAAACCATGTCAAGTATGATTTTGTTAGACATATAATCAATATCTAACGAAGCACAGATTACAACAATGTGTGTTCTAGTGTTCCTGTTCATTTTTCTGAAGAAAGTATTTTTTAAGCGCACAGGAAAATCTTTTGCTTTCTTTTATTTGACACGGTATATCATTCCAGATCTTAACTCCAGCAAATTGTAGTAATCGTTTTCCATAAACATTGTTAGTAGGCGGAAGATTGAAATTATGCAATGTGCCACGTCTGGTAAGGCGGGAAGAGGATGAAAATACTGATATATGAAAGGGCAGGTTATAAGAAATGACATTATGGACGGTAAGTGCAATTTTTTGCTGTCGTAAATTATCATATGGTATGATTTCCATATTATAAAACAATGGCGCGCTGTGTTGATCATATCTAGCATTGTTTATTATTCGAAGTGCTCGCTTTTGTAGTATACGTAAGGGTTCTAGATATGTTTTAAAAGTCCATCCCCATGAATCTATGCAATATGATAGGTGACAATGAAAAAAAAGCGAAATAGAGAATTCGGAGAATACTACTTTTAAAATAATTTCTAGCGGTTAATAACGTACTGCAACCAGATCCTAGTTTAGCGCATACAGAGTTAATATGGCTTTGCCAGTTTAAATGGCTATCGAAAATTACACCCAGATATTTGAAATCTCTCGTTTGCTCAAGCACGCAGTTGTTTATTGTAATGTAAATAGACTCATTACTTATATCCCGATAACGGGAGTGGAAAATAGTGTATTTAGTTTTTTTAGCATTAAGTGTCAGTTTGTTCGCTGAAAACCACTGACAAATATTTTGTAGTTCTGAATTACTTTTATACTGTAGATCCCTCATATTGTCGGCAGTAACAATAACGGCTGTATCATCAGCGTACATTAGCATCTCGGCCGATGTCAATATGTTTGGTAGATCGTTTACATAAAGTGAAAAGAGTAAGGGTCCCAGAACGGAGCCTTGCGGTACCCCTGTGTGTATATTTAACAGGGTGGAGGTGAGATCACGCATAATGACCATTTGTTGACGTCCGCTCATGTAACTAGAAAACAAGTAAAAATTTTTGCTGTGGAAACCGTAGTGTTTTAATTTCATTAGTAATATATCATGGTCAACCGTATCAAATGCTTTCTTTAAATCGAGAAAAACTACTGCTACAAGGAGATTATTATTTAGTGCTTCGTTAATTTTTTGTGATAAAGATAGTACAGCAGTGGAGGTGGATTGGTGCGACCTAAATCCATGTTGCTCGGCGCATATTGCACGGTATTTTTCTAGAAAGACGCGCATCCGTTTTGCTAGAATTCTTTCAAAGATGTTATTTATTATGCTTAAAACAGATATAGGCCTATAACTTGAAGGGTCAGAGCGATCACCATCCTTGTACACCGGTACTACTTTAGCATTTTTCAGACAGGATGGGTATGTTGACGTACGCAAGGAGTGGTTATATATAATGGCATAAGATAGAGCCCAAGACGTCAATATTGTCTTTTACTAACCGCGCTGTAATCCCATCTATCCCGCTGGCTTTATTGGTGGCTAAATTAGTAGTAGTGCTTTGAATTTCTTCGAGGCTAATGCTGTGTACCGCAAACGTATTCGGCAATGAAGGCGAAAAACATTGAGCAGTGTAGGAAGAAAACTGCATTGCTAAGGTCGGACCAATTTTAGTGAAATACTGATTAAAGTTATCTAGAGTTTGTGCATCAATAGTATCAGGTAGTACGCGTTGTCGTGGTTGATTGCCAACAACTTCGTTTACGATCTCCCAAGTTTTCTTAGAGTTGCCCTGAGCTTGTTCTATTAGGCGAGAGTAATATTCCTTCTTTCGCTGTCTCGTGAGGAGCACGGACTTATTCCTGAAAATTTTGAACTGGCCAAGGTAATATTTATTATTTTTATGCCTCTTCCATTTATGGTACCAGAAATCTTTCGTCTTCAGCAAGTCAAGGATTTCTTGTGTCATCCAAGGGCATAGCGGGGTCTTATATGAGCGCGCAGATACGTTTGAGCGGCTATCTTGAACGGCTCTGATAAGGAATTTTATTACGTTTTGGAGTTCAACATTGACGTCATCGTTATATAAACTGTCGGGGTCAATGGCCAGAATGATACTTCGTAGTAAATTGTAATCTATTTTGCCCTTTGTTGTGATACGTGGTGTGCTGCTTTTTCGTGTGTCATTTATGAAAACAAAAACAGGAAGGTGATCTGATATCGGTTCATCATAAACGCCAGCATTAATTTCAGATGTTATGTTTGTCAAAACATGGTCAATTGTTTTTGCTGATGTACTAGTTGCCCTCGTAGGTATGTCTATCAGGTTACGAAAACTGAATGAATTCAGTAATTGTGCGTAACTGGTATACTTAGAGTTATGGGTGTCAATATTCATGTCCCCAACGATTACAACCGGGTTGTTGTAATTCGCCGACGGATTAAAAAAAGTTTCTTCCATGTTGTCTAAAAATCGGTCAATGTTAGAATTCGGCGGTCGATAAACGACGCCGATTATACCAAAAGAGTGTAATCTAACAAAAAGAGCTTCTATATCAGGAGAACTGCAATTCAGTGATGATAGTTCCGTAAAAGCGTAACCACTTTTCATTAAAAAGGCGATGCCGCCGCCACGCGAACAGGAGTCACGCTGATGCGATAGGGTTACATATCCAGGAACATGCACTGTCTCTCCTCTCTTTAACCACGTTTCCGTGATCGCCAGTACATCAAAAGTGTGTACATATTTTGATAGAAAAGCAATGAGCAAGTTCACGTTTTTTCTTATACTGTGGATATTGCAGTGGAAAATATTAGTACGCCTATCGCTGAGTAGTTCATCTACTTGAGGTATCGTGACTGCCATTTTATAACGAAAGGCACCTACGGAAGGCTATGCACAGGAGTATCTATACTAGTTTCCCGAGGTCATCTTTACAGGAAATGTGAATGACCTTCGAGTTCTCCGATTTCCTTGCCAATATCTTTCCTTCAAAAACCCGAACGAATCTCCAGTTTTTGTCTTTTTTCCTCTGTATGGTCTTACTTAGTAAAACCTTATTCTCGAGACACAAGTGTTCGTTCACGAACACGGGTACATTTGTCTTGAAACCAAGCATCGTTGTGCTCAGCCTGTTCTTTCTTGCCGATTTTAGGACCTTATCACGCTTTGACCGCGACACAAACTTTACTACGACATTTGGTACATAGTTTACCTTTGTTGGTACTCTGTGCACTACATCCAAATCTTGACTGGTCAGCTCAACACGCAGACAGCCAGCAATTTTTCCTACAACTTTTTCTAGGTTTTCGTTTTCCGCAAATGGGATACCTTTCATTTCAATATTATTGCGCCTCGAATATTGCTGTAGGTCGATCAGCTGTTTTCTTGTGTCACATAGCTCTTTTTTTTTATTTGTGCGTTTTCTTTTTGGCACTCGAGGTTACGGTTTTTTGCATCATTTAGGTCTTTGCGCAGCGATTTTATTTCCCTTTTTAGTTCATCAAAACTGTCACTTGTAGGGTTTAGAGATGCCCTGAGAGATGTCAACTCAGCCTTTATAGCGTTGTTCATGGGACTGACGTTTTCCACATGAGTCTTGATATCTGTAAGAGCATCAAGGAACTTAGTAGTCATCTCAAGCAATCCTTTCCCAAATCTTTTACAGTACTGGGTGCTTTTTCGCCCAAAGCGTTGGCGAAATCTGTCAGGGCATCAAGTATTTTTTCCATCCTGTCGTCTTGTACACACTTCGTTTAAAATTGGTTCAATAGCATCAAAAAGGCAGGTTACATAAAGTAATTCAGGTTCAGAGCAAATTGGGAGCCGCAAATGTAAGAATTGTGCTTGCTCGCACTAGTGAAAAAAGAAATCCCACCTGCAGTGTGCAGAGTAATCGGTTAGACAGTCGTCCAAAGGCGGCTGCCCGATCTGATCTGAGTGGTGACAGTCGGTGCTCGCTTGCTTATATAGCCGACGAAGAAGTCACCATGCGCTCCGCGGTGCTGTAGCCGACACCACGTGGTATGAGCAGTCGGTACGTGCAAGAACCCAGGTAGTGATGCGCCGGCGCGTTGTCCACTTGTCGGCCCTTTTTCACCGTAAATACGATGATCCAGGTAATCGCTGCCGTTCTTACGCCTGCAGTGTGCAGAATAATCGGTTAGACAGTCGTCCAAAGGCGGCTGCCCTTAGGTTGACCAACCAGGCTTCTCCGCATACTGAGTCATAATGTGGCTAAGCTACCTCTACGTTGAAACTACGCTTTCGTGGTGAATGAATTGTGTGCTTGGAAAATAATATTGGCGCGTTTATAACTTGCACTGACTTAAGGTTACCAACAGAAACTTCTTTCTGAGGACATGTACCATAAATAGGAATTATTTCTGTGACGTGCTTTTAATGTGTTGAAAGTGGGTAGTGAACGAATTTGGCCACAGAATCTGTGTGCGCGGGCGCATGACGATTGATTGATTGATTGATTGATTGATTGATTGATTGATTGATTGATTGATTGTTGATTGATTGATTGATTGATTGATTGATTGATTGATTGATTTGTGTTTACGCTGTAAAATAGTTTCGTCACTACATTACTTTTTCAAACATTTCTAACTTTGCTTGCAGAAAACGGTGCATGCATCTGAATATCTGTCAGATTTCTTTTAAGGTAACGCTATACAGAAATGCTAAGCCAGTCTATATTGGTGTATTCATGTGGGAGGTAGTGGCCAAGTACTACACCAGGGTGGCCAATCCTGCTCTGGTGAGGGCAGTGCATTGCTGGCTGTGGTCGCCAGTGAGGCTGCACCCCAGGCCTTTTTTACACAATTCCATCATCACACGGTTTTTTTTTTAAATCCGGTTGGGAATTGTCCGGCACCGGGATTCGAACTACGGACCTCTTGCATGCGAGGCTGATGCTCTACCACTACGCCATCGCTGCATTGCTATATTAGGACATATTAGGACATAACATTTCTGTAGTAGGTGTGTGTGTGTGTGTGTGTGTGTGTGTGTGTGTGTGTGTGTGTGTGTGTGTGTGTGAGAGAGAGAGAGAGAGAGAGACGGAAAGACAAGGAGGTTAACCTGAGGAAATCTCCTGTTCGCTGCCCTGTGATTGGGAAGGGGAAAGGAGGTGTGAAAGAATCAAAGAAGAGCCTGTGACGACACTACAATGCCACGAATAGCACTGTCCGAGAACTACACACCAGAATTGTCAGTGAACAATCACAATGAGCCATTCAGCTGGTTTCTCTAGTAAACCGCGGCAACGTGCTTGTAGTGACTCGCGTTTAAGTCCGTGTAGTTCATTGCCCTACAATTTTGTTTTCTGTGAGAGGGCGGTTGTCCAGCTGGCTTAGTAAGGCGGAGAGAGAAGGTGCGCGATTATTTCGCTGCATCCGCAGAGTTCACATAATTGGCTATCAGTCATTCCAATAATAAAGGAATAAGCATTTGAGAAGGTCACTACAAGCCAAAGATGGACAATCAGGGTACAGTCACGTCGTGATAGGTTGGAAGGGATAGATAGTTAAAGATTATGATCCAAGGTATGCAGACGTGGGCTTGAAAAAGTGGGTGAATTTCACGGGTCCATCGTTAGATGACGAGCAAGCACACAAAGTCCTTTTGCGGCGTCATTTCTCGAAAGTGGTATGGCGACACCGCCGGCTCCGTCGAGGGCAGATCGGGTAGCTGCGACCGCTTGATCATTTTCCTGAATGTCACAGTGACAAGGTAAACAATGAAATATTAATCTGTATATTTTCTCTATTGTTTCACGATGGACTTGCCTGATTTCTGCAACGAGCTGCTCATTCTAGCCTAGATGTAAAGCGGAGAGTAAATTTTAGAGGGCTTCTTTGCAATCACGGAGTACTATAGACCATGAAGTAAGTGGTTCTTCTGTCACAAACTATATATGATCACGTAGTGTATTTATTTGTTTGTTTGTTGTTTGTTTGTTTCTTTGTTTGTTTGTTTGTTTGTTTGTTTGTTTGTTTGTTTGTTTGTTTGTTTGTTTGTTTGTTTGTTTGTTTGTTTGTTTGTGTGACTAGTTATCTCACACTATTCTCTTCCAGAATGCTGTTTACAATAGAACCAGTTAGCCAACACAGGCAGTATGCAATGATCCTTTTGTCGCGGAAACAAACCTGGAGCATAATAAAGCATTCACCACGTATAAAAAGCAACACATATTTTCAGAAAAGTAACTTCCTACTTTATATGTCGAAGACCGCTCCCCATTCTCACCATATCGGTCCAGCTGCTGTTGGCAGGGCCCTTTTCTCCATGCTTTCCTCAGCTTCGCCTACGTTTTAATAGTGAAGCTTTTAAAGCTCGGGGTAAAATAGATGACCACAAAAAACTGTCATCATCATGAACGGTCATGTGCCACAGAAATTGGACAAATCACACTACTCACCGCTGGTCCACTCAAAATGAAGAAGACGAATAAAGACGAATAGACAGAAAGAGAGAAAGACCGAATCAAAGAAAGAAAGAAACATATAGCAAAAAGAGACAGAGAAAGAGAGAAATCGACAGAAAGAAAGGGAAAAAAAGAGAAAGAGAAAGAAAGAAAGAGAATCAAAGAAAGAGAGAGAGAGAAAAAAATCACGCCATCTCCCGCTAAAGGGGACCATGAGGCGATATGAGAGACGCCGTAGTGGAGGGCTCCGGAAATTTCGACTTCGGGTCAGCAGCCGAGCACCGTAACCGCTATACCACCGCGGCGGACCATGAGGCGATGCGAAGCAGCGTTTCGGCATGTCGAGCCCGCGTTTCAGAGGGGAAGTGGAAGTGGAGAGAGGAATGGGAGAGGGTGAAATGGGGGAGGGGAGATGGAGAGAGGGAAAGGGGAAGGGGTGGAGAGGGGGAGCGGAGATGAGGTGTGTGGAGAGGATTTGCGCATGCGCAGTAATTGTGGTCACGCCGCACACCACCGGTTTGAACTCCGCCATAAGATGCTTCGCATCTAAAAGATAGAAAGTAACCGGCGTTAGCCAGAAGACGTGAGGATAGAACGGCTTCGCTGTGCCAAGCTTTGCGCGACTTGGTGCAAACTTCGCGCAATTTTTGAAAGAAAACATTGGAAGGGGACTTAAACAATGAGCTACGCCGACGAGAGAACTTTATGAACCACTCACTAAACGAGCACAGCGAAAAGGCGAGTCAAGGTCAGCTCTGAAATTTGAGATAATCAGCGAAAATTTCAGGAATCGCGTCGCTCGGATTGTACAATTGGGCTTCTCTTCTCCGCACACTGAGTTATAATGTGGCCAAGCTACCTTTACGTTGAAATGACGCTTTTGTGGTGAATGAATCGTGTACTGAGAAAATAAAAGTACCCCCTCTTATAAGTTGCGCTGCATTTATTTTACCATAAATATCTACTCTTTTTCTGAGAACGTTTCGTGTAAATAGGACTATTTCCATGACGAGCTTAGTAAGTCACAAGGGCTGGTTGTGTACATACGCTTTATTTATTTATTTATTTATTTATTTATTTATTTATTTATTTATTTATTCATTTATTTATTTATTTATTTATTTATTTATTTATTTATTTATTTATTTATTTATTTATTTATTGCGTCAATTTAGTTACGCCTCTGCTGGAAAACCTTTTGTGGTATTTTACATATTGCATTGGGTTGGCATTGGGTTGGTCGTAATGATACTTTGGCGTAGAGCCGGTTGATCTGTAGGAATCCCGCAGTCGGAGTAGGACAGTAAGCATTCCAACTGAACGCTTCAGCAATCTCAGACATGATGATGATGATATTTACTGGAATTTGTGACAAATGGTCATTTAGTCTGTTTGTACTGGACAGATTTTATTACATTTATGGCAGTTTAGCATTTTCGGCTATTTCTTCGTGATCTTCTGCATTTCTACATGTATATTGTACTGCTATCTACTATCCAGTGTTTTTTTTTTTTTTTTGCAGCACACATATGCCTCTCACTTTGTAGCATATTTTTGCTCCAGAATTTTTTTCCCTTCAGGAACCCGACTCGGGCCTCAAATAGCAAAGCAACGCCTTCTGTGTCACCGTACAGATTCTCCCTTCCGATTTCACCGCTTTTGTTAATCACCACGAAGCAGTGCGCGTATGGCACCAAGGCACCGTGTAAACTACTGCGACTGGTGACCGGTGACGCCCGCCTTTCGGCCGGATTGCACCAGCGCTCTCACATCGAAGTCAGAGCAATTCGAAAGGGGGAAGAGGGGGGGGGGGACCTTAGTCTGAGGCTGGCATTCCAAGGGAACGATCCAAACATAGTTTGCGTGCTCTACTTGGATTATCTGAACATCCCGCCAGCTTTCAGGGCATTCTAGAGCGCTCGAAAGCAATAATACGAATACACCATAAGACTGCAATGGGAGCTGCTTATCAATAGCATGAATATCACAATGCACAATACGAATTGTAAACGGTCATATTGCATTTACAGGGTGCATTAGTCCGTATTAGAAAGAATAATAATTGCAAACAGGCTATTTCGGCCCTTCTGCCGTTACAGAAGGTATAAAAGAATTATACCCGTTAGTAGATGCATACAGTAGCACCTCGAGTAGCGAACAGCAGTGTTCGCAAATTTTTACTTCGTTCATAAACTCCAACTTTGCTCAAAAACTTCGCATTGAGTTCACTGAGATCGCGCATGTGATGTTCGGATGATGTCATTTAGTTATTGTAAGATAGAGTCTTTATCAATAATGGAAGGGGACCGTCACCATTACAATGATAATGTTACCTAACAGTTGATTTTTAGTTGATATCATGTTTCGTATTTAGTGAACCAGTTAATGAAGATTTACTAATACTGTGAACTATTAAGGACTGTTAAAGAACGTTGCGAATGGAATCGGGCGCAGTCATTTTTTATGCCCAGCACCACGAACCTTAATTTGCGATGTACGCTGCTTAAGGAATTCTGTACATTATCAAGACGTTCAAGTGTCTCATAGGAGTCATAGACGTACACAACAGGCTGCCCACATGTCCTTTACGGTATAAGCGTTGTCGCTCCAACACAAAGCCAACCCTTAACTTCAGTGTGGGTGCCCTAGCACGACGAGGAAAGCCACACTACGAAAATGGGGAGGGAACGACCAGTTTCCAAAATAATGGTATGGGTGCTGCTTTAGGGAGTATCGGCGGATCAACAGACAAGCGTTGCGAAATAAGCACAAAATTTATGGGCAGTCACACTCATTGTGAGTACAATTCGAAGCTTGGCGATCAGCCTGTTCATTTCCGGCCATACTGACGCTCGAATGTGTCAAATGGGCAATGAGGAACGCGCTACGAAAAGTAATTTTGTCGGCGGATTCTATGATACTGCGTATGATTGGGCCATTGACATCTCTTCTCAACGGTCTTTCAAGGGCAGCACGAGAGTCTGTAAGGACGACGGCCTTCGATGTACTTAGTTCTTCGTGCACAAGCTTCAGAGCAACATCAAATGCTGCCAGCTCCGTGGTTGTCGATGAGGATGGATGAGCTACCCAAAACACACGGCTGATGTCAGTCGAAGGGCAGAAGAAAGCTGTAGAAGCGCCGTCGTGGTCGCTGCGTGCAGATGCGTCCGTAAATATTTTAAGATAATTCCTAAATTTCTAAGACACTCGCTCCGAAAGCGTGTGTCTTAGCCGCTGGATACACACCCATGGTAGCAGAAAGCGAATATAGAGTCATATAAATGCGTTGCATCCGCAGTACAAAACGAATGCAAAAAGAGAACACTTTCTATGAAGATTTCGTTGATTTTCATGGTGGTGGAATAAAAGCTCTCTGCGGGACAAGATGTAAAGCCGGCACGGTGAATTGTACTCATCAGAAAAATTTCGACTTTGCGAAAATTTGATGTCAGACATGCGTTTCGGTGGTCGCGCAATGTGCCTTTTAACGGGCCTCTCAAGGAGCTCACGAACGCTAGAAAGAAGAACACGTCAGCCCAATTCCAAACAAGACAATAAATGAGTTCGTACATTTGTTGAAAATTCTGTGTCACCTGCGTGTCTTGTGCTAAACAGCTTCGTTGGTCATTGACCTACGCAGAGTGGAATGGCTCCTCAATATTTTAGGCTTATGTTTTCGAGCCTGTGCGACCAACCTCCACTCGTGAAACTTTAGAGCTACTCTCGAGCCCACGGAGTGTCATTCATAGGCGCCATTGTTGTTTCAAAGTGTTTTTGTATCCTAAAATTTATTTCCCATTCACACGCGGTAAAAATGAGGTGTGTTACTTAATGTTAGCTTTATTGTTATTATTGTCGTTCCGAAAACGTTAGAGTTCTTTTTTTTTCTTTTTTATCCGGCTTCGTGACAGACAGTCTTCAGCGGAAGTTGCCAGGGGACTACAGCATTGCACAAAAGCCTCTCCTCGGCGCTCTCGAAGGGAAGTGGTATGAAACAAGAAGCGAGAAGGCCATTCAGTTGCCCCGCTGCACGAATACAGGCACAAGTCCTTCCTTTGTTCTCTCTAAGACTCCGCTTTCTTTGTTCTCATAATCCATTGCTCTTTAGTTTCTCTCTTTCAGTCGTACAGTACGGAACAGAAAAAAAAAAAAAAAACGACGTTAAAAGGGATGCGGCTTTGAATTGGAGAATTAGCGGATTTCTGAGCTGCGCTAAAGTAGAGTAAAAAAAAAAAGCAGAATCGCGGAAGCCACATCGTTCCCCTTAAATGTCGCTAAAAGAGAAACTAAGCAGAAACACTGGTAGGCGTGCATGACTCAGCAAACGCCCGATCTACCTTCATTGTTATTAACATTGCCTAAACAACTTTCGTGCTCTTATTCTGTATTGTTGTCTTTCGCACCACTGGCTTTCATTTCGAGCTTTTTCAAGCACGTATAAAAAGAAAAAGAAAAAACAGTCAGTACCGTGCTCTCACCCTTCCGTACCCCTCCCTCTCGGCGCTTTGAAACAAGAAAACTCACGTTTTGTTCACCACCCCTCAACCCGGCCTCTTTGTGTCTTTTTCTTTGTTTTTTTTATTCACTCTTGTTGTTTCCTTCGCTTTCTACACTTCCTCCTCTTCTCTCCTTCTCCTAAGTAAGAGAAAATCGTTTTGTAGTTTTACTTTTCCTCGTAATTCGTAGAAAAGAAGACACGCGCATACACACAAAGTGAAGAGCTTGGGTTCTGTACAAACCACCCACTGCCTCAGAAATAATTGACGTAAAATAAAAAACGCAAAAAATAAAAGAAACGTTACGAAAGGCTATAAAAGCAACGCCGGATCCTCCCCGTCACCTCCCTTCGTTCACTTTTTTGGGCCTAAAACTGGAAATTTGCGATTCTCTCCCACACCCTCACTGTCGCTGCTACGAGCGCTTCATTTATCCCTCTGTCCATATTTTCTTTTTATCTCCCCCCCCCCTTAGTTTTAAATCTCACATCTCTTCTATCCTGTCCCCTCAAGAGGGAGGAGAGGCCTAGGCAGGGGGAAAAGCAGGACATAGGCTCAGAGCCTCGGGTAAAAGCAAAAGAAAAGAAAGAAAGAAAAGTTTGCATAGAATTCGGACAACAAATATGCGACCCAAAACACAGAAAAGTCTGAGCGTGGAGAAAAAAAAAAGTTGGGGGAGGGTAGCGGGTACGCAGCGAGAGGAAGGGGAGATCAGAGGAGCCTTTCCAGATTCCTGGAAATGTGGCGAAAAATAAAACTTGCCAACGTAGATCGGGGATCGCGCCGAGAAGGCGGGTCGACGAGATGACACATCCACAATGCGAAAAAGAAAAGCTCTAAAAGCGGATTATCTCCCTGCTAAACCTGGGTCGGTGGCGTTTTTTTCTCGGTGCAATCCTCTCCGTATTTTCTTTATCCTTTGGTTTGTCACCGGTGCATATAAAATAGCGCGTCGTCAGTATAAAATTAAGCAGAATCAAAATACGATGCAATTCTACCGACGCAAACAAGGAAAAAAGGGTTGGCGTGGCGGTTGTTGCGCTGCGCGGCTCCTGCAGCGACGAGCGCGGGTCTACAAACTTGCGCTATCGACGCATTAACTTCGTTTTCAAGATCCTGCAGAACCGGCAGGAACTCGCAAAGTTTGCGTACCATGTCTCGTGCGCGCAAACACAACCGCATTTTGACAGTCACGCGTAGGATTGAATCAAGCTCGCTTGAGTGTTGCGTGATTTCCAACGACGCGTATTGTAAAGGCAGAGCGCGTTCAGTATGGTAACATTGTCTTCCAGCAGCACACAATCCGAATAAATGTTCACTCATCTGTGGCCTGATGTAGTCTTGGCTTGGTGATGCGCTTACGGTAGGGAGACGTTACAAAGTACACAGGACACAGTGTTAACAGGACGAGCGCAACGATCTGATGCCTGATGTAGCACTCGAGATAAAGTGGAACTAGTGTAGGGACGATATGCAGCTTACGAAAATGTTGACGCATATACGTGAAAAACGGCAACATTCTCAAATAATCATACAATGTTGTTTGCAGCAAATGGCTGTAACGGCATGAGTGGACCAAACGGTATGGACAAAAAGCAAATAAGGGAAGGCGCCCACCAGGGTTGAAGGCGCGAGCGAAAATTTTCGTCAGTGAGGCCCCATAGGCATTAGCGGAGCCATTCTTAGAAGGCTTTAACGGTTGTGCGAAGAGAGGCAACGTATAAAGTCTCATAAAATATAAATTCATATCATACGCCAAAACCATGATATAATTATGGGGCACGCCATTGTGGGGGACTCCGGATTGATTTTAACCACCTGAGGTTCTGCAACGTGTACGTAAATATAAGTACACGGATGTTCTTGCATTTCGCCTTCATACGTCAGTATTAACACACACACACACACACACACACCACACACACACACACACACACACAACACACACACACACACACACACACACACACGTGTGCGTGCGTGTGTGTGTGTGTGTCGAAGATGAAGGCAGGCTGTGCTTGTTGCAAACGTTGACAAAACACACACACACACACACACGCACGCACGCACGCACACACACGCATCGCACGCACGTGGTGTGTGTGTGTGTGTGCGTGTGTGGCGTGTGCGTGCGTGTGCGTGTGGTGTGTGCGTGTGTGTGTGTGTGTGTGTGTGTGTGTGTGTGTGTGGTGTGTGTGTGTGTGGTGTGTGTGTGTGTGTGTGTGTGTTGTGTGTGTGTGTGTGTGTGTGTGTGTGTGTGTGTGTGGTGTGTGTGTGTGTGTGTGTGTGTCAACGTTTGCAACAAGCACATCCTGCCTTCATCTTCGACAAGGGTCAGAAGCCTAAATAAGTAAATAAATAACAGAAAAAGAAACACCGAAACACAGGCATTTTCGCAACATCAAAAGTCCAGGTCTGTTGTTGCTTACGGCCTCGCAGTCACGTCCGGCGCTTCGAGCAATTGACAGCGCTCAAGCTCCGTGAAGCGCAGCGTGCGATGCCGTTCGGAATACATAATGCGAGACACTAGGCCCCTCAAATGCAGAGCGACATCGACGACTTCATTAGGGGTCAAAATGAAATCGTCATTTAGTCCCGATCGACCGTGTCCGCGGCCGCTCGCGCAGAACGGGGGAAAAAAACATACAGCTCGCCCTCGGCCAGTCTGAAATGCGTACGCGTTTGGTTTGTTCGCCTGCTCATTTAAACTCGGGCCGAGACGCTCATCAGAAACGATCAATCGCCCAGGTACACGGTCCAGCCCCGCGCCGCGGTCCGTTTCGCTTTTGCAATGGGACTCGGAGCTTCCCCAGGGCATGCATGGTCATAACATACCCGCGGCACTGTACATTAACTCGGAAAACCGTCGATTAAAACCCGAGCGAAAAGAAAAATAAAATACTGTGCGCAAACTGAGGCCCGGTAGCAGATACGCTCGACAAATATCAACGTGGCATAGCACGAAGGCCAGATTAGGCTGGCAAATGCACACCTGGGACATACCAACGAAATGCTCGGCGCCACTGGGAAAGACATTTTTTTTTTTTTCACTCAAAGTCACTAATCATGAAAAGCGTTCACGTTTAAATGATAACTCTGATCCATTATTTCTTTCCTCTGCGTCGATAGCAGACAAAATTGATGATGCGTCGCGCGCAGAAACGGTCACATCGATGAGATGGGTCGATATTCCGGGGGCTAAATGAACTCGCGCAGTCTAATTTAGTAATTTAGTTGGCATTCGGCACTGTGGTATACCAGCAGAAAAACAGATCACAAACTGATGCTTATTGGCATTCTAGAACGAGCTTCACAACAAGGCTTCATGTAGCAATCGCACGAGAGTCCACGCTCTTGGTTAAATACTAATTAGGTTCTCGATAACCCCATTGTCCGGGCACGAAACGTTGACACCGTATGTGTTCTCTCTTCAGTGAAACTGCCAGGACCTGAAGCGAAATAAATGCCAATAGTGAGTGTGAATCATTGCTGCTACAGATAAGACTGTATCGTATTTAAAAATTGTCAGTGTATGTATAAGACGGTGTTCTACGTCTGTTCGCTAATCATAAAAGCAGCCTGTTCGCTAATCATAAAACGTGCCGCTGATTAGTAAAGAAATTATGCTCATACAAAAAAAAAGTCCCTGGGTTTTACGTGCGAATACTATGACATATGATTCTGAGGCACGCGGTAGTGGCAGACTTCGCAATAATTTCGGCCATGTGGGCTTATTTAACAAGTCGCTAAATATAAGCACACGATGTCATCGCATTTGGCATTTATCGAGATGCGGCCGCCGTGGTTTGTTGTTGAACCCACTCTTTCGAGCTTACCAGCACAACACCTTATAGCCGATAAGTTACCAAGGCGGGTATGTGGATAGGACGTACCCATCAAAGCTTTGCTGGGGACCCAAAGCATTTTTGATATACATGCTTATCTCAATGATAAATATGTTCACCGGGTAATAATAACGTTGATTCCATGTATGGTACGTTACCTTTAGGTTATGTAGATGTTATGTTGATGACGCAAGTGTTATCACATTGCTTTTGTTGAAGCAGTGCGCGGGAATGAATTCAAGTTGTGTCCTATTCCATTAACGCAGTGAATGACCGTTACTACTCCGCAGTCGATGGCCAACTGCGGATCCTAATCGAGACTGGGGCAAGTTTTCTTTAGGATCACACACAACTATTCGAACGGCATTTGAGACGTACTACCTACGTACATAAACCGACGGCCACTACTCAAATACTTCATCTCCAAACTACTGCCCGATAACCGTCGCAGCCGTTTTTCGTGCTTTCACTCGCCGTTCCTCTGCTCTGCGACACATCCCTGTTACGTCTACTGTGTGACACACCAACGTCAAACCTACAGAAAGAAAAGACGAAGAAGCTGCGTACCGAGCACGCATAGGCGTGCGCAGGATTTCTCATCGGGGTGGGGGGGGGGGGGGACGAAGGTTCATCGCAGCCCCCCCCCCTCCCTACTAAGTCAATGTATGGGGCAGACTTTGCCCCCCCCCCTCTTAGCTGACCGGGGGGGGGGGGGGGCGCCCCTCTGCCTGCACCCCGTGCGCACGTCTATGCGTGCACGTGCTACGTCTGAGTGACTCTATATTGCAATAACATTATCAGGATCTGCCTGTCTAAGCTTTTGCTTGTTCTCTCTCGAGGATCGGCTCGCGTTACGGTGCGAGGACGCTTGTCGTGAATTGGCATCTGCCCAGTGGACCTTAGTAGCTAGGGTATTGTTAATAGGCCCACAGTCACCATGACATGGGGTCGACTCAGTCTGCTCTCTTGTCACCAGGCGGGGCTCCAACTTATGACTTTCCGCTTGTGAGACAGCTGTTCTAACGAGGGGCGCTTCTTCCTTGCGTTGATGGTATTTAGTACGAAGATAAAAAGAAAAATAATAAGTACACGGGTACTAAATACTAAAATGTACTAAATATAAGTACACGGGTCTCATGCATTTCGCCTCCATCGAAATGCGGACGCCGCGGCCGGCATTCGATCCCGCGACCTTCAATGCTGATCCTTGAAGCACCTCACTATACTCGATTACAATCTAAGAAAAAAAAATGTCAGCTGCGCCCACAGCCGTCACTGTACCTCTCACAGTGAACTTGCCTGAATGCTCCATCAAATAACGCTTACTTATTTTCGTGACGTCAAGCACTTGTCGAGTACTTCAGATAGCTGACTTTGCCATAAAGACTCACGTTTGTGTCGATGGTTTTAGGTCGGAAACTTGGGCGCCCTGGTAAATTTCGTCAGGTATCGTGACATCGCTGCTCAGCCAAACGTTGTGTTTTAAGTAGTAACGACGAACGTTTAACTCTTAATATGCGTAGTACTTACATTAGCCGAGAAAAAGTACTTACAGTTAGAGAGGAGACCAGCTAGCACGACTGTCTTTCACGAGTGAAGGGCGGGCGCGCCGTGGCTTGTGGGCGGAGCTGCCATTTTCCTTAGGTTATAACCGAGTATAGTTGCGTTGTACTAAGAAGTCGTTTGGCCACTTATGGTAACATCACATAATATTTCGAGAAGGTAGCCAGGTCGGTCCGCCTCCTGGTGCTGTCAACGTCCTTCTCTCCATACTTCCAGCAGCTTGACCGAGGATCTTCAAAGGAAGCAGTGGAAGGGCATCCAGGTGAGCTACGCCGGACAGATCATTTCCTGAATCCTTCTTTAAAGGAGCACACCGAGTGGTACAGACCAGCAGCACGTCACTTCGGTTGTTAAATCAGGCTTCTCTGCATACAGCCTCAAACTGTGGCCAAGCCACCTTTACGTTGAAACTACGTTTTTGCGGTGAATGAATGTCATGCAAACTGGTCGCTTTTATAAGCTACACTAATTTAAGCTAATCATCAAAAATTTGCGTCCCTCTGGGCACACGTGTCATTTATAACAAATATTTTCATGATGCGCATTTAATGTGTCGAAAGTGACTGGCCAGCGAACCAAAAGGGCCAGAGAATTTGGATTCGCGTGCGCGCATGCAATTGATTGATTGATTGATTGATTGATTGATTGATTGATTGATTGATTGATTGATTGATTGATTGATTGATTGATTGATTGATTGATTGATTGATTGATTGATTGGGTTGTGTTTACACTGTAAAATACTTTTGTCCGCAGAACAACAATTTCGCCAATAAAATATTTCTAACTTTGCTGGCGGAAAACGGAGCGCGCGTTTCTGTCTCTTCTGTCAGTATTTTTAAGAGGAACGCTAAAGAGAAACATTAAACATTGCTATATTAGTACATCACACATCTAACGTAAATAGGAGTATGTCAGTATTTCTGCACACGATTAGCACTATACTCTCGACCAAACTAAAACTATGTAAACTGAATATAACAAGATCAGCACCCAACTTTGCTACTTAGCCCCACCGAGTAAGTTCAAGGCACTTGGAGTAATTATTTGTGGAAAATGTAAACTCGTGCAGCTCCACCGCTCCACTTTCTCAGTTAGGCACCGGCTCAGTAACGCCGTGTGCGTATATTTTAGTGCAGCCGTTCAGGTATGAAATCGTTCTCGGCGATCGTGTCGCGTAAAGTTATTTCACAATTTTTTTTTGCATGTATATCACTTCCGGCACCGCTGCAGCTGGGCGTGAGGTAGCCCTGCTTAGCACGTTACTCTCGGGCAACTGAGCCGTTGTACGAGTAACCTGCTTATTATGCGCGCACGAATGGCGGCCTCCTCTTTTGGGACGTGATCCTACGCCCGCGAATGACGCTCTTGATGAGCGTTAGCTGCTCCGCGACTCTACACTCTTCCAGGCGAGGTACCATCGCCACTCATGCAAAGGGTGCGATTGCCGGCGCGCTCAGGCACACGCTGCGCGGCGGAGCCAAGCACCCCGCAACACAGGCCCGTGGTGCAGCTTTGTCGCCAGAAGCGCCATTTTTCATGGCAGTCAGGGCGTGCGGCGCTAAAACGACGCAACCAACGCCAGCCAGCACGAAGAGGAACGTCGCTCGTTTCCAGCGCCCTCAGTGCCGAAGACTCCCTGGCACGCCCAATAGCTGCTGCTCACCGCCCTCGCACTACAAGGACCCGCGGACGCGAAAAAAAAAAATAATAAAAAAACGGACTAACGCAAGCGTTCGCAGTGGACGCCATTTGCGCTCGTCTCAGGCAATTAATTACAACAAACCTCTCAATTAGGCGGCGTTTATTACGCAGCGTCAGTGCAGAAACTCTATAATTAAATTTCGCCTCGCGCACAGCGCAACTTGCAGTATGTTTCGGGGTACAGTCTTCCGCGATTCTTTCTTTGTTTTTTAAAACTCTCTTTCTCTCTCCTCATCGCGCCTTGAGTGGGACGCCAGTTATAGCATGCTGTTTTAGCCCAAAACTTTATTCTCGAGTCATCAGCGCTCCTCCAACGCATCTGAGGTCCAGCCGGGATAATTAGGAAACTCAACCTAGACTCCTTTTCTTTTTTTTTCCTTCAAAGTACAACTTTCTGAAGGGGGACCATCAGCACCTCTCGCTAGACGACTATGGAGCGGAGAGGAGAGTGCGCTAGGTCCCGAGAAAAGGGTGCCATGTCGGGAGACGTCTTATCATAATTCGACGCCTGCGACGTACGCCAGCAGCGCGTGATATAATTGGGCATATTCCGCGCTCTTTAACGAATTAACCGCGAGCTCGCTGCTTGAAGCCGGCAGACGAGCTTTCTGCGAGCATTCTCGGTGCTCGAAACGCGGCCCGGATGGCGCCTAGCGCTGTCGGCTCTAATTACACAATGAAAGACGTGTTTTGGCATTAGTAGTGAAGGACAAAGCACGAGCTTACTGTGCAGCTTGAGCAGTGCAGTAAGCTTGTGTCCTGTTTTCTTTTTTCTCGTGTTTTTTTTTCCCCAAGGAAGTAGCCTTCTTTCTGAACACCCGTTACTCAACGATCTACTTAAAAACTTTACTTACAAAAGTTTCATTGCAAGGCTCAAAGATGGCATCGCTCTCACAACATATTTACAATGAATAAAAAAAAAAGATCAGTATACTGCGTTTCAGTCTGGAAACTCGATTGGTTAAAACGGCAGTTCTTATATTCCTCTTAAAAACCAGAGTTAATGACAGACCCTGTACTATAACTTTTATAAAGCATTTTACATTAACTTTGTCGTGAATAATGTTCTGAAGATCAAAACAGCCCTGCTTCCACTGCACTTAGAGTCTACATTTCAATCGATCGATCAAACTTTATTAAGTGATGCAATAAGAAAACGCAGTACATGTAAATATGCAGCAGTTCCCAAGGTTAGCAACCGCAGGCGGGACCTCCTATACACACAAAAAAACCTTATATGGCGAACAAATTCAAAATTTTAGAAGTACCAAAGACAGCATGTAATATTTGAGTAGTTAATTGGCTTGAAAATCGCAACGAAACACGCGCGCAGCTAGCAAAGTTCGCTGAACGCAACTTTGTTTGCTTGCTTTTCTAAAAAACGAAGTATTGAGAGTATTATTTCCTTGTATGTCAATTATCTACAGCGTAAAAAAAATGTGATATGGATATATTTAGGGCAAATATTTTGAAAACTGAGCGCACCTATTTCGTATTAGAGGTAAAAACCGCCGAGAAAGTTCACCAACCATGTAACTTTTATACCTCAGACAGCCTCTCATCATAGACTGCTTGTTTATGGACCCTGTATTTCTGGCGATTCGAGGACATTTTATCAATGAACTGTAACTGATCGCAGGTGAGAGAAACACTGTTCACTCACAGCAGTCACAGTCGAGGAAATGTGATTTTGCGTCGCCTGCAAGCATGCTCGTGTACGTGACTCAGTGGTGCCGAAAATCAAAACACTTCCCGATGTGAAGAGGCGCTCACGAAGGGGCAAAATCAAACCCCCAATCTGCATATATTCGACGACCGCGTAGCGCGCCCACGAGGGTTAGAACGCCGTCCGCCGACAGCGTAGCGGGTGCCGGCAATTACGACGGGGCCGACAGGTGACGTCATGCTCGAAAACGTTACACCGGCGGTACGAGAGCGAAGAAGCGGGCCCGCCGGCGGCGGCACCTTGCGCGCGGCGCCAAGGCACCAGCCGCCGCTGAGGCCAGCCAGGAGGGAGGGCATGCTCGGGGTGTAATGAGCCAGCGCGCACGCTCATTAAGCGAAAACAGCACAAACGCCACTGCACCGGGTTCCGGCTGCCCGCTGCGGGGATTACGCCGCGAAATCCCATCCTCCCGCGCCAAATGTAATTTATACGTGGACAAAGACGCGTAATAAACTCGGCCGAAAGCGCTCTCCACTAGCCCTATGCAAATCAGTAACCAGAATTAATTGCCAATTGAGCCTCGTCTTCCTCCCGCGGGCACCTCATCCGGCCAGCGCGGTCTGGGAGATTAAAGGGGGAAATCAGCACGCGCCATCGGTCGGTATATGCTCCCAGAGGCTGGCCGCGAGCTGCAGCGGCGACACCCGCTGAGGCCCCGTGCTGCCGCGTTGGCCGTCTTTTTTTCACGCTGACGTATCCGCCGAGAGCAACAGCAAGTTATCCACGCAACCTACGCGATATAAGTGTGATCACGCGGATGCTGTCCCGCGTTTGTCTCTCAGCGGTAGCAAGAAAGGTGTTCGAGGTTTGCGCTCCTTGCTGATACATGCATGTATCAGCACGAAGCTCAAACCTCGAACACCCTTTTTGCTACCGCTGAGCGCCACACGCGGGAAAGCTTCACTATGGTCTTCAGTCAGACGCTCTCTACGTACCAGCTGCATGTTACTTTAACACCCCGAGCATGCCTTGTACGTTCTGATACAACGGTGGCCCACAATTCTCACTCCTTTCTTTTTTTTGTCTTGGTTGAAGCCAAATATGCCTCACTATGTTATTTCGTAGACTCTAACACATAGCTGCTCGAAAAGTTACTTCGCAAATTTGCAACTCATGAAGTCTTAGAGTACATACTTTTGGGCAAGTTGGTTTCGTACACTCAATGAAGCCATAATCATGAAAAGACAGGGACAAAGGGAGCGCACATCTTGTTGTCTTCCTTTGTCCCTGTCTTTTCGGCGCTATGGCCTCGTTGTATCAAGTCTTCCCTGCTTTCATTTAATAAGCGGTACGCACAAGAAAAAAATATGCTTAAATGCGTGGCGATTTCTTCTTAGGAGATACAACATCATTTTCTTTAATGAGAAACGGAAGAAACCTCTAGTGATTCTCGTAGAAATACTTTACTGATATCGTCATCGTCATGAAATGACGTCTATAGAAATTAGTCAACCGCTACATGAATAACATGTTTAACTGTTATTTCTCTGTAAAGAAATACTCGCGAGTTTTCTCTGCAGCGGTGCGCACAATCCGTTGGAATGGTTTGCCGAATAAAGCCGAGTATCTAGAAAGAATTTGTTAAAACTCTTCATAGACAATCAACGTTTCGAGTCTGAGCGTCACGAAAAGCAAGGCGCTCAAGGACAGAGGCGGCAGTGCCGAGATGTACAGACTTTTTTTGTTGTTGTTGTTCAGTGTGCAAACGTGGTCCCAGAACGGCAGCAGTCCACACTTTCTCTATACGGATCTGAACCGATTCTGCACGAAGTGCATCTATTTTTTCTTTAGCGAGATTTAGCGCTATAGCTGTCTCGCCATATCGCGGTGGCGGATGCATTTACATGTCCGATGGCGTTGCCCATTTTCTGCCCACGAGGTCGATTCCACCGCCTGCGCATGTGTGGCCACTGCGGACCTCGTGCTACGAGTCAGGGGAAGAAAAAACGAAGACAAAGCGAAGACAAAGGGTCATAAATCAAGACACTTTAAGGAAGTGCGGAGCGCCTTGGCAAAACGCAACGCCAGTGAGCCTTATTTCGTTCCGCTGTAAACAAACGGCCCTGCAACCGCGAGGTCAATATTTTGTTTTCGTCAATATTCGAGTTTCTATTAGCATTTAAAGTGCTTCTACTCAAAAATAAACGATGAAACTAGTCGCGTCACACACTCTGGGCTCTCTGACTCACCTTGCAGAAACGACAAAAAAAAAAGTAAGAGAGGGAAAACGGGCATTTTTCGCAACAATTTCAGAATACTCGGAAGGACCTGTTGTCTTCGTTTTTCAGTTTAATTATTTGATTAAATAATAAATGCTAACGCTAACTGTTTTCTGGTAGCAGATAATAGAGCACAGTTCCTTTAGGAAACGGACTTTTTTAAATAATCTTAGTAACGTTGCTGAGTGGTCTTTTCAAGCGCATGCGTGACCGCGTGATGAAATCGCTTATGTCCTAATAAGAAGCTGTAATGATGAGGAGAACAATATAAAATTAAAAATACAGTCAGAATAAAGTTAATGCAGTTCCAGTTACTCCGGTTCTGCACTGCAGAGAAGGCAAGGCACGTTGTATACGGAGGCTTGTTCCTTCGAACTGTATAGCGCAAAGGAGCACGGTAAGCTTGCGCGCTTTACGAAAATATTGTTCAGGCATTCTCTTTAAAAACAAAACAAAGAAAGCGTCGCTGGCACAACAAGCAGCATCTTCAGCAACAGCTGCCGCCTAGAGTTTTCCCATGATCGCTCAAACGTCGATTAATCAGCTTTGCACACACGTACCTGACACGCGGCTGCTGCATCGACGACATCTCAAGTGCGCCCTCCTCGCGTGTGCGTGACCCGAGTTCGGTGCTCGCTCATTTCGTGACATAACACGTCACTATAATAAGCTTCCTATATAACGGTCCGAGATCGAGGGGCCAATGGTTCAGCGCTTTCAGGCAACGACTGAAACGACAAAATAATGCAATGCATAATCGCCAGAGAACACTCACTAATCAACAGTCCCCTGCAGCTGTAGTCACCTTGACATTCTCGAACACTGAAACACTTCTGTGTGTGAACAGTAAACAGCCGTTTCTAGACTAAGCAACAGTGTTTAACACAGCACTGAGAACTTCCATTACGTCGGTGACTTTCAGTGTACACAAATTTTTGACTTTCTCTCTCTAACATTCTCCCTACATTTTTCCTTTCCTCAGCGCGCGGTAGAAAACCGGGCTCTCTCTTAGTCACCTCTCTCCCTTTAATTTATTAAGGTGAAAGCATAGGCGTATCTACAGGGGGAGGGCAAGGAGGGCGCTAGCTAGCGCCCCCCTCCCCCCCCCCCCCCCCCCCCTCTGAGAAAAGTTGCGGGGGCGGAGCCCTTCCACTTTCGGCAGTGGTCACTGTCGGTTAACGCTGGGAAACCAACAACCGAGGCGAAGGTTTCCCTCAGCACTGCAGTCACGTAATTATACAACGAAATTTGCCCTACGCTTCTCCTGTGTCTCACGACCACGCTCTCTAGGCTCTCTGCGGTGCAGGCCGCTTGTACGACGCTTTCGCACCTTGCGCTCCAGCATTGCAGAGCAGGCTATATACCGCTGCACAGGGACGCTGTAACGTTATAATCACTTTGTCATGCTTTTATTCTGCTCTGCCTGGCCTGAAGTTTCAATTATCCACGAAGCATATACGGGCGAGAACCAGTGAACGTTGTATGGACCGATCAAACCCCTTCCTGTTTCGGGAAAATCGTTTTCTTTCATCGAAAAGGAACATCACCGCTGCTCTATGTCCAAGCTGCTGTGAGCCGATGAATGTGCAGAAGTGTTGAGTGTTTTATTTTGGCCGAACTGGAAGCGATAGAAAAGGTTGCCGCTTTAGTCTCCGATCAACCTACTTAGCATCGCTAAGCAGGTTGATCGCTTGCAGCAATCGCGGCGGCTTGCAACAGGGCGACGAATACAGCAGTGCACTAGAGCAGGCCCGTAACTAGGGGGGGGGGGGGGGTTGAGGGGGTTCTGACCCCCCCCCCGAAATTTTTTTGATGCTTTAACTTTTCGGGTGATACTAAAATATTTACACGCCTTCACAGCGACCCCCAGCTGCCAAAGTTACACTGCAACTTTCCTGGCATTGCTTCCCTCTTCTTCCTTTCTTCAAACCTACCAGAACACCTCAGCGCTCCCTCCCCCGCACGCGCACCTGCCCTATTTGTACAGCTTTGCACTTCGCCCTCGCGTTCCTTCGAGTCTTTTCTTTTTCGTCTTTCACCCCGTAGCAGCTCCTTTATTGATTCCAGATGCTTTCCTTGTGCATTGCCGCTGGAGAAGTTATCCGTCTGTGCGGACCGCACGTGTCGGCTTTGGGTTTCTACGAAAAGCGCGTCTCCTTCTGTGAAAGTAAACAGTTCGACAGCAACGGCAACACCAACACGACGTGCGCAAATTTGCCAGGGAACGAAACCCCTAAGCGGAAAAACTCAGCGGCGCATTCCGAGGACGCAGGCTGCAGGGTAAACTTTTCTCAAACTGTAGTCTTCGCCACCGAAACGAATCATCGAAGATGACATCTACTGAAAGACTGGCATATCCGAGCAACTTCGAACAACCTTAACCACACGCAAGGAAATCTACCTCTTCTGTACACACAAGGTATATGCGCCTCCCTACAAAGCACACAAAGCGAGGATACAGCCGGCACACAATCCGGCACCAGCGGTCAACTTTCACAGGAAAGAAAAAACGCCGCCAAGCTGGGCTGCGCGCGGGAGTACAGAGGCTGACGTCACAGCCTACAAAGTGCATTTTTGGGGGGTCACGGCTATTTAATTAGCGCAGCCCAGAGAGAATTATGCAGGCGCCCAGGGAGCCGTCTGTGAAAAGGTGACTTTTTCACAGGAACGGAGCAACACCTGCTTTCTGGACTGTACCACGGGAGTGCAAATGTCTCGGCAGTGCATTCTTGGGGGGTTCACGTATATTAAGGGGAGTATGGAGTGCCCATAGAGTCTTCTGTGAAAAGGTCTTTAAGTAGCGTTAATCCAGTTTGCTGCAGCGGGAGTACAATAATGGTCCTGCATGCACACCAGCTGTAGCGGCGTTCAGAAAACACATGCGCCACGCGGGAGCCGGCGCGTTCATCACACTTCTACATTCTAGCCACTGTAAAGTGGATAAGAGAGGAAGAAAACATCGCCCGCCGTTCACGCCAGGCAGTCGAAGCAGTCGCAAACGTCTTTTTGGAGCCACTGGCCACTTCTGTGTGCGTGCACAGGATTGCGGCAGCAAAATGAAAAGACACTCTGCAACAACGAAGCAAAGGAGTCTTGCGTCTTACTTCAAGAAAGTTCGAACCGATGAAGCGGACGGAAAAGAACCGCCTCCTTCGAAGGATAAAACTTCGCCCTCCTCAGCACTGGTGGAAAGCCAAGCGCGTCGGAACTTCTGTAGCGACTCAGGAGAATGCACCGGTTTATGTGAATCACCTGAGAACGAACACAAGCAGGACACCCATGCGCCGCCGGAAAATGATGGTGGCCGCAGTGCAACTCCAAGTGACCTTTGTTCTACAGTCAACGCTGGGCAAAGTGACGCCTTTACCACTGGGCAATGCCCAAGGAAGGTGAGTGGCATGGCACCTACACATTCTGGTTCGCCTCCCCTCTGTGCGACGAGTGCGAATATTTTGGACTTGGGACTGTTTGTCTCGAAAAGCAATAATGTAAATGATCCAGAGACGACGGAGAAGCTGCTGCTCAATCCGTGGACCCCTCCGGCTAACTATGATTATCCAGCCACAGGGAAAAGGAATCTGAAGTTCCAACCTCACTGGTAGATCGTTACCCATGGCTTGTTTATTCAGAGAAGCTTCAAGGAGCATTATGCAAATATTGCGTAGTCTTCGCAAGCGAGTGTGCAGGAAAAGGGGAGCACCAGCGCTTGGGCTGTTTTGTAACTAAGGAGTTCACCAATTACAAGAAAGCCATGGACGCCTTTAAGAGCCACGCATCCAGCAGTTATCACGCCATGTCAACAACGCTATCGGAGAACTTTTTAGCAGTCCGGTCCCGCTCACAGCATGACATCTTAACACAACTTGACCACGGTCTTAAAAAGCAGGCGGAAGAAAACCGCAAGAACTTGCTGCCAATAATAGAAACAATCCTTTTCTGTGGCAGGCAAGAAGTACCGCTTCGCGGCACAGACGACTCTGGTCCGATAAATATGTCTGAAGTGCTGCCATTGAAAAATGATGGAAATTTCCGCGCACTGCTTAGGATGAGAGCAAAATGTGGAGATGCCGCCTTGAGAGCTCACATGGAAACATCTCCGGCGAATGCGCTGTACACGAGCCCAAAAATTCAAAATGAGTTGATCACCCTCTGTGGTAAAATCATACAAAGAAAGATAGTTGAAAACGTCAACTCAGGTTCGTGTTTTTCAGTTCTAGCTGACGAGGCCACTGATATATCTCGCACCGCCCACATTTCCCGATGTGTAAGGTACGTTGGACACGACACGTCGGGAGTGCCCATACTTAAAGAAGATTTTGTAGATTTCGTTCCCGTGTACGATCTCACTGGCAAGGCGCTGGCGAGCACAATCCTGAACAGCCTTAGAGGTCATGGCTTTGACCTGAACCTACTTTGCGGGCAAGGATACGACGGCGCGGCATCAATGAGCGGCCACCTTAACGGTGTTCAAGCCTTCATTCGTCAAACAGCGCCCAAAGCGTTGTACGTGCATTGTAGCGCCCACTCGTTGAACCTTGCTCTGCTTCACGCATGCAAACTCCCCAGCATCCGCAACTGTTTGGGAACTGTATCCTCAACCTGTACGTTTGTGAGAGCTTCGCCACAGAGGACGAACCAACTGCGAGACAAAGTAGAAGATTTAACACAAGAAAAAAGAAAATCAGTTCTCTCCTTTTGCCAAACAAGGTGGGTAGAGAGTCACGATGCACTTCAGCGTTTCCTTGAACTGTACGTGCCTATTGTACAATTCCTCGAATATTTGGAAGAAGAGGCCGCGTCATCTGATACTTCATCAAAAGCTTCTCAACTGCTCAATGCCATTACGAAGCCCGAGTTTGTCGTTTCGCTTCAGATCTGTAGCGACCTCTTCTCTTTGACACTGCCACTTTGCAAGTTTCTTCAAAAAATTGACTGTGACTTGGCTCAAGCGTGCGATCACGTAAAGAATGTTATAGACGTTCTTTCCACAAAAAGGGCTAGTGCGGAAACGGAATTTAATAAGATTTTTCTGAAGTCGCTCTCTTTGCTGAAGATCACAAATGTTGAGATGGCCCTACCACGCATCACTGGAAGGCAGATGCAAAGAAGCAACGTACCTTCTGCTACTCCCGAAGAGTACTACCGGAGGAATGTGTATTTGCCTTTGCTGGCTGACTTCGAAAATCAATTAAGAGACCGGTTCGATGCCCATAAGAAGGTCGTGGTTGGCCTTAACATGCTGCTGCCGAAATTCTGCGCATCGGCTAGCCTTTCTGATATTGATGATGCAGTGCAGTTTTACCTTGGCGACATTCCTTCCGCTAATGTCATCGAAGCAGAGTTCACACTGTGGGTGAACAAATGCTGCCAGATCGAAGAAAAGAATCGCCCAGCTTGTGCTTTACAGGCCTTAGAGATGTGCAACCGCGACTTTTTTCCGAACATCCACAGCCTACTTTCTATCCTGGCGACTTTACCCGTGTCGACGTCGACCCCGGAACGGACTTTTTCCACACTGAGAAGGCTGAAGAGCTACCTTCGAAATCATATGAACAACGACAGATTGACCGGACTAGCACTGCTCAGCATCCATCGAGAACTTCAAGTGACCCCAGAACAAGTCCTCACAGAATTTTGCAAGTTGCCGAGAAGGAAAAACTTCCTCGTTTAAACTTCCCTCTATGTTTCAAGAGTCGATTAAAAGCTAAACCCAGCTAGCCCAAGCTTCAACCCTTCTATTCTTTCGCAATTACGAGGAAACTATCCAGCAAGCAGAATGTGCGAACGGTAACAAGAAGATCGGAATGTCGGGCGACTTGTTTGTTTGCTTGCATACATACTGTCACGGACTGCCATTTTTGCGACCCGGCGTAACGGCAAATTAACGGGCGCCGCACTCCCCCGCTGACCGGTGGAACCGTTCGCTCATGAAAAGACTGGTCTTTAGTGCAGGGAAGTACTGAATGGGGTGTTCTTCTTCAAACGTTAGTCGCCGATGTTTGATCCTTTGTACCTACGGCGGCGTCGGCAGGGTCGTCAAAGGCCGCGATGCACCCCGAACCAGCTGTAGACTGCAAGACGCACCGGCTGAAACCAAGGAAACTGACCATTCCCACGGGAAAAACTGCTTGTGGACAAGCCGTATGAGAGAACCCCAACAGGTTGTCACTCTCGCTCAGTTGAGGACCCTCTCCTAATTAAAAAGGGACGCGGTCAATATATTTTTAGGGTGGAGTTTCTAACAATGAAACGTGCATGATTGGACCCATGTAGAGGTCTCTTTTCCCCCAGGACGAGAATGAGGGGACACGGAGGTCGATTTAAGCGCAGGATTTCGCCTTGCTAAGCAGTCTAGTTGCTGACCAACATGGTGTAGAAGGAGATCAAGAAGTATCCCTTAAGTGGTTGTGGCTCCGTATCGGCTGGCCACCTAAACTTAGCCATTCGTCTAGTTGTGACGCGAAATTAACGTCTGTAACGTAGGCATCGGTACTTGAATCTCGAGTAAGTTCAACCTGCCCGAGATCGGCTTCAAGCACTAGCCTACCGGAAACACCAGCGCTGCAACACCGCCGACATCGCAGTTGTGCCAGAACTCTCTCTGACTTCTTGCATCCGATCGTCGTGGACTCGAAGCTGCCGGTCATCACAGGTATCCCTTCACCTGCTTATACCTTCGGACTTTCTCATCTGTAGTTTTATTGTTGGTTAGTTTTGTGTAGTTTGTAATACTTCTCTCTTGTAAGCTGATTTATTGATTTTATATGTATTTTGTTAGTTGGTATTAAGTGTTGTACTAGATTCCTCGTGCTGCAATATCACTAGAGTTTTGTTTTTCCCCACACACGTCTCTGATCTCTTCACTGTCTCTGCTTACGTACGGAACGACCTAACCTGCTGCCATTCCCGTCGCCGACTTCGCGCTGGCGACGCTAGAGTGGCAGCTTGTAACACATACATACCGTTTTTGTACCGTGGTTACATTGTGTTACTTCATCAGGAGCCGTTGGTCGCGGTGTCCCCGGCTTTGGTGGTGCTATTGTCCAAACTTATTTCTTGCTTTAACCAGAATTTGAGGTTGACATACCAATTTCTTTATTTGGGTACAAATAATTGAAAAGTACCATCGAATTATTACAAGTAAGCGATGTACTTGATTTATTCACAAAAATAAGCCAGTATAAATCTTAAAAAATGGCAGCCGTTCTACACGCAAACCCCCCCCCCCCCCCCGAAAAAAATTCCTGGGTACGGCCCTGCACTAGAGCACATTGGGAAGCCCAGCTTTAACGCTTGCCCCGCAACTTGATTTACCGGACCAGGCAGATGGTCAAGGTCCACGGTTTTCTGGACAAAGGGGACCCAATTAACAGCCGGGATAGTTGGTCTAGATTCAACTAGAATTGGCTTTTACAACGCAAAATACAACTCGGACGGCAAAGAAGCACACGCGTGCAGCGCTGCTTATTTCTCTCCCTCCCTATCTCTCAGCAAGTATGAGTTCAAAGAGTTGTATGAGCGCACAAACAGCTTAGCTAGCATCGCTATACTACAATTGAAAATATTTATTATTCTCATATTAATCCATTTCGCCAGCTGCTATAAGTACCCGCTGGCAATGTGATCGGCGGGCAGCCTTCTTAAAATACGTTCAGAAGGAGCCATTGTCCGGCTATTCCGGAAAAGGTTGAAGTATTGTTCAGCATATGAATGCGCTGTTTAGTGTGCATACGTCATTTCAACGCCACGAGATTTCACAGATTTGTGACGTCGCTTAACAAGCAGGCAGTTTTATGGCACGCCGAAATTATTTGACTAATGCTGAAGAACCAATGGCCAACAATATGCCTTATTGAAAATGCATTATTTTCTTATTTATTACGTCTAGTCGTGCATAAGTGGTCATTCCGCGATGGCTCATTTTCGCGTCTTTTGTTGCATCGCGTTATGAGCGGGTACTGTGCGCATGATCCACAAAATTTCGACCAATCATAAACAGCTAAAGACCAATGCGAAAGGAAACAATACGGAATAGCTTAACGTTCTAATCGCCCACACTTTTTTCCCAAGAAAATTTGTGCTTACACCGTTTGCATTGGCGTATTTACTTGGAGGTGCCGGAGGGCCCTCCAAACAATGCTGCAAATACAGATGTAATGAGTATAAATAATTTACTACACCTGTAATACCACAAATTCTTAACTTGTTAAAGAAAACTCATGGATGAGAAGTTAATAATAATAATAATAATAATAATAATAATAATAATAATAATAATAATAATAATAATAATAATAATAATAATAATAATAATAACCACGCGCTGGAAACACTATTCCGACTAGGAGCAAATAAGGCAAAATGTAATATATGCAAATCTGAGTATGGGCAACAAAGTGTAGTACTTAGTAGGAAAAAGAAAAAGTGCAGTCAATGCTACCTAAGTAAAAATGCAATTATTAGTGAGCAGCTTTTAGACAATAACGAAATTTTATTGAATGATACAAATGTATAGACTGGGAAGGCCGTCATCAACATAACTGTATACATGCATAAAGTGGTGTAGTAAATGTATAAAAAGTGTTGCTTGTAATACTATTACATGCATAATACGCATATGCATGGTCGTCCCATTGTATGTTACGTAAAACTGGCTGCATTTCCTGTAATGTTATTAAACGCCGGTAAACATTCTCTCTCTGTATACAGAATATGACATCAAAGTGAGTGCGTATGAAGTTCGCTCTCTCGCCCTTTCTTTTTCTATATATATATATATATATATATATATATACACACCTCGCTAAACGCGAAAGTTGACCGTCGGCGTCTCGCGTCCTGCGGCGTCGGGGCCGAGTGGTGCGAAAAATCATCATCACGTCATGACGTCACAAATCACAAAATTTTGTGACGTCCTCATGACTTCACACTTTCTGGAATGACGTCATGTGACGTAACGCCACATAATGTCGTTGTAGCGCCCTCCTTTGGGCGGCGAACAAAACCGGAGAGCTCGCGACCTCAAGAGAAGAAAATGAAGACGGCGCTTCGCAGTGGCACGTGAAGCCACGGCTCGTCTTCCCTGCTGGCGTCGATTCTGGTTCAGCCGTCTCGTGCCTTCGCTCCAGTGGCATAAGCCTACACCGTCATCACATGACATCGTAGCTTGGTCAAAGGTGGGCTGATCACGGAGGCAGTGCAAACCAGGTGAGGTGTCTCCGATCCTGAAGGCAGTGTGAAACCACGCTAGGTGCACAAAGCTTTCGGAGGGAAACGGGGCAGGATAAGTACATCTAGGGAGCCTACATGACCGGCCGTTCAGGCTCCGTAATACATCGACTGAGAAGAAAAAGAAAGTTGGATTTCGCCTTCGAGTTGTCTTAGGTGAATCCACAAAAGACCTTGTGATTTTTTCTTCCCCCCCCCCCCCCCCCGCTCTCTTGAGAAATGGAACGTTATCGGGTGACGGTGAAGAGGTTTTTATGTGTGACCATATCTTTTGTGCGAAAAATTGTAAAAGTCAAACATTCACCAAAGGAAATATCATTGAATTAGCCATCTTTACAATGCGTAATGGGATGTTAACACATCGTAAACGACATAAACAGGTCGGAAAGTGCCTGCATAGACGCATTTATCAGATGAAAGGTCGTCTTTGGCTATCTCCATTACATCTCTTTCCAATCTTAGAAGCAAATAGTATCGCATTTACTTTTTTGTATTTTAATCAAATATACTTTTTCTCTCTATCTTCTCATTCTGTACTATAATTATGGTCACTGTGTCAATGCGCTAACGTCGCTTCCAAACGCATTCCACATGGCAAATGTTCTGTGTCTAGTCCAGCAGTGTTCAGTACTAGCCCGTATAAGCAGTCTATGATTTCTGTGACGAAGAGTCGTAATGAATTGTTTATTAAATTCTGTCTAGCATGACTTCAGTAAAATATATTTTCCTTAAAAAACACTCCACCATCCCAAATATTTACTTTATAGTTTTCATTTTTTCTCAGTAGCCTTTGTTATGATGATCGTAGATTTCTGAGGAGCTTCAGATTGTCACGCAGGGTTAAGCTATATTATAGTGGTTTTAATCAAAATCTTCATCTCTGAGAGTGTAGCTCTGAACGTACAATGCAGTGTCTTGTTCGGGCGCTCTTGCGTCAGAGCCATTTAGTTTGTATGAATCACTTGTTCATGCACAGTTGAGTTTCCTGTTGGTGAGATATATATTACCGCCCTATCAGTTTTGTGAAACTTTTGTACTGCTACAGCTCGATCATACTGAGAAGAGCACACCTTTAACTACTCAAATAAACGAATAAAACGTACGTGTGTTCACATGTTCATCATACATCTTAAAAGTGAAGATCACCGTGTTGGCGGAGAAAAATATACGGGGCCACAAGGCTGGCTATACAGATGCTGAACGCGTTATTTCGCAGAAGCCGAGTCTCAACGCTAATTTACTAATTAGGTACTACATTGCAAAGTAATTATCAGAAATTAAAACCTACACTGCATGGTGGAAAAGTTACGCCCTAGAGCGACAAATGTTTCGTGGGCGAATATTATGAGGTCCTTTTCTACGGTGTAAATCACAAAAAGTTCACAGGATCCTTTACGCATTCTCTTATGACGACTCGAGAGCGAGAACCATCGGGTGCGAACAGCGCTTTTTTTATATTTTTAGTGACGCGAACGCTGCACTGACGAAGCGAACGCGCAGCTCGCGCTCCTCAGTCCACGAAGCACGTGGGCGGTCATGTGACTTTTTTTATCACATGCCGGCTCTTCGCCGAGGGACCCCTGCCGTGAGCCGTCTAAGGCTTTCGCCTTAATAACCTTATGGCGCTATTGATGGCTAGAGGTGGCCCTGCACACCTCGCTCTCTGCAGCGTGTGAAAAAGAAGGCAACTTTCACGTGCACTTGAAGGGGTCATGAACCACTTCTTCAAGTGATCATCGAATGACCTCAGTGTCGAAGTTTATTGCCTCACAAATTGATTGCCGCAAGAAGTTCTCGAATCCGTCAGGGACGAGCGGAGTTACAGGTGTTTGTCGCACGCTTTGAGAGCTTTCTCTCGTCTGTCGTCACGATTAGCGCTCTGGAAGTTACACAAGGAGGTCTGGAACGGGGGAAACAAGTTACGTCAGCGATGGCCCTCAGAGCGCGTGATTAAATGCGATCGCTCTCTCCGTTGCGATTCCTGTGCGCGAGCATGGCTCACTGTGTAATGTTAGCAGACACGTGGTGGCACCCTGTGGTAAGAAGCGCGTCTGATCCAAACGCCACTCTTTATTTATGTCGGCTATTGGCCAATCGCATGCTATCTGCAGTTCGACGTCAAACAGCAGGGGCCGGCCTCTCTGGAGAGAGTGTGCGCAGGCCTCAGTATGAAAAGACGGGGCCTGAGAAAATGGCAACTTCGCGCTCCGCTCGTAAACTCTCCTTGCTGCGCACGACTGCAGATCTGGCTGAGATGTTCACAACAGTATCTGCTATCCACAGGATGCGTTTTCTTACCAAAGGGTTCATGACCCCTTTAATGCGACACCCCAGGCACTCCTGTATAGACCTTGCTCATAGACTGCCCGCAATTTGACTACAACGGAAGGAATTCCCGAGATGAATTAAGCAATTTGGACAAGCGCATTTTTTTTTTTTTGACGAAAGTAAGGGCCGTGGCCATGTGCCGATAAACAGAGATGTGCTTTGACAGTCTTGCGGGATCTTCTTGAAGGTAGTAGTTTAATTCGTATGATTTTATGAGTAGATTTTATGAACTCTACGTACGTGTATTTTGTGTCTGGTGCGAAGAGTATACTTGAAAAACGACATTACGACAAAGCGAAAAACGTACGTGCTCGCTGCATCACCTCCGTCATCACCAGCCACAAACAGAGGTCACTCCACAGGTTGTGTCACGTATGCGTCCCCACTTCGTTAATGTGCATATTCTTTAACTTCTTACTGTGGCTGAAAAAGCGTTATAAAGTAAGGAAAAACATGGTCCCGACCAGCCATGCTCTGTCGCAACCCCAATTTCATTTTGCCAATCGCAAAAATACGGCAGGGACTGACGGGAATATGTGCAGAATGTCCACAAGCTCGTCTTATCTGATTACTAATACTGAGAGCTCACTGTAACTGCGGTTTTAAAAAAGCCACCCGTTCAGAACTAACTCTAGCACCGCTGAGTCACGAACAAGCCATGGGCGGCCACAACCGCCAATCGAACCCGGCTATTATTTACTGAGAATTATTTTCGCGCAGAAAATACGACATCGGCAATGTTTTTCTCTGTAAATCCCACACGATGCACGTGAAAGTGATTCAACTGTACATGGCGCCGATCATTCAGCACTTGTAGAAGGTAGCTACGAGGGAGCGAAGCTTCTTGAACCGAAACGACGCTCTTTCTGCAGTCGAGAATAGTATACGCGCCCCAGACTAAAAACAAGGGCCCGGCAGAAAGAAGGAGAGACGAGGAAGGTGTCGAAGTAGGAAGAACGCAAGGAGAGAGGAAAAAAAATTTCTGGTAACCATGGAAACCCCCCAAAAATCAGACGTCCGTTTCATGGAGGGTTTTTAATAGACGTGCCCGCGCCGGCGGAAAGAGAAGGGGGAAAGAAGCATCAGGAATTGATTATTTTTTGCGTGTGTCGGAAAAAAACGGGACTGGAAAAATAAGTGGTGGGGAAGTATCAACCAAACTATAGAAAAAGGAACTCCAAGGGTGCAGGGGGTGGGTGGCAGGGCTGGCGGACACTCACGATATGGTCGGCGCAGCGCGTGCTTTGTTTCCCTTCTTTGTATGCACCATATGTCACTTTGCTATCTCTTTCTTGCCAGACCGCGGGTTGAACTGCTTTGTTCCGTTTTGTTTTCTTTTTCATGGCGTTTCCGTCATGTGTGTGTGGTACAATACTCGACACGAATTCGCAATGTATGTCAAGGCCATTGTACAGTGCCGCATACAGTTGGGTCGCCCCCAGCGGTCGTACAGGTTTTAATTTTTGCACCCTGTAGCACGCAACGTCCATCTGTAAGACAAGTGCCTTCACTCAGCGAAGAATCCTGTACAGCTGAGAACTGAAATAATTGAAGAGGTTCAAAACACCATCATTATGGTAGGTTCGTAAACGATGAATTAAAGAATGTTGAATTGAATTGAAAAGAAAGGGGTTTGAGAAGCAGGTGGTTGGAGCCCCTATTCCAGGGCTCCACTGGTCCCAACAGCCCGCCGTGCCTGGTCGAGGAACACCACTTGGGCCTCCTTTTCCTCGTTGGGGAGCAAGGTCTCCCACACGCCTCAGATTCCGGCTCAAAAATTAAACAATGTTGTTGCCTATATCACGCGGTAACTACGCGCAGAGTGAGAGGACGCCTGAAATTATTTCGACGTGTGCTTAGCGACATCAACCACAAACAAAGCTCGCGATGCAGCAGTAGTGTACATGAGCAGCACTGAAACGTTAGTCATCGCCCTGCACCTACAAGCATGAGCCTTCTTCATCGTCAATACACGACACTTTTCAGCGCGTAAATACTATACATCCTTTCTGAAAAGTTTCGAAGCCGCTGCATGCGCGCATAGTGAACGGTCAAACGCATGGCCTCCCTGGATAACTGAATTCTGCGTCACTCTTCATTTCACTCTTGATGTTGCATTCCAAGAACGGTTTACTTCCCACCTTTACGTTTGCAAAATCGGAGACCAAAGGCAGGCCATTGTGAGCAGCATGTGATTGCTTCATTTTCATTTTTGCATGCGTTACAAAGCTTGTTTTCCTTCGGACTCGTTAAGGCGGGGGGGGGGGGGGCTTTGGCGAAAGTTTGCCCCCCCCCCCCTAACGGAGAAACCTACGCACGCCTTACGGCCGTACTGGCTACTAAGCCCAGGTCGAAACGGGCGCTTCCGATCGGGGCGGACTACAAAACCTCTCACGTGCCGCGGCTTGACAACGTGTTAAAGAACCACAGACTGTCACAATTAACATGTAGGTAGCCACAACGACATTTCTCATAGTCATTGTCTTGCCTTGGGACAGCTGAATCCTTCAATCAATTATTCAGTTTCACCCGGACTCCATGGCTCCATTATATATATATGGCTCCATTATAGTAAAGTGCGCATTATACAGACAACACCACAACGTGTGCAGGACATGCACAGTTCCCAAAAGATTGTCATGTTGCTCACGAAAAGTGCAACCTGAGCAACAGATCAGCTGTCTAAAAGAAAGTAATCGAATGCTGCGAGTCCTTTCCGGCTGCACTTTATTTTTTCTGATTCCACATGGTCTTTTTTTTTCTCTTTTTTTGTGGTTGCGTAAAACCCCACTTCAGGGCTCACCATCTGTTCCGCAAAACAAAGTATCGGAATATTAAAACCGATCTGAATCGGTCTTCTCCTGTGCGTCTGCAGGGAATTTACTCTACGACCAGCATAACGGTTATAGTGACTTCAACAGCAACAACTAGAAAAAAATCACAGCTCTTCCTTAGCGTAAACATTGACGTTAGTTGTTAATATATCCGGGCGAATGTCACATTCAATGCGTGTTCCTCGACTCTAGTTACTATGGTGTACATTGACCCAACAGAAATTTCTGTACAGAGCTTTTCATGGCTATAAGTTATAAGGCATATTGTCTGAATTGACTTGCTTACCAAGCTAAAACACCTCTGTCATGTTCGAGGATTCCCATCATCAAGTTTTATTAATCAATTTCAGTTTGACTCTTTCAGCGTCTCATTAGCCCACATGTGAATACAAGTGTAGTTACGCGACCCGACTCAAAAAAGTGTGCGGCGATCTCCTCAAACTCGACAGCCATAAGCTACGTTCCAAACAAGACAAACGTCATACTATTCGTCCCTTGTGGCACTGCGCTCTTTATAACTGCCACGTATGCATCAGCACCCTACCACTGCAGTTGCATGTTACTACATATGTTCTGCAGGGAATGGAATCCTCTCTGCGTCTTATAAGATAACGGAAGATTTTTCGCGCTGTCTACCGTTGGATCTTCGCACTGGCCAAGATCTACGCTTGTGCTTAAGGCCGCTTTCAATATCCTTCCAAGGGTACCGTGTCCTTCCCTGCCCGAAAGGATTTATTTAGGAACGACTGTGCACACGCTTCTCTTGAGGCGCCTACTGAGACACACCGGCCTGAGCTTATAGACGAAATCTAATCGAGATAAAATAGACAAAAACGAATCCCGAGCATAGAAGTGTAGATAGCTCGGTTACCGCCAATATCTGCACTCCAACTTTCAGTGCGTCTGTGAAACGACTGCTGTTGCCATACTTACCTCCTCTTGTACGCTTAACTGCGCATCTTAGAGAACAAAACGTGTATATTTGAGAAACGCTGTAAGTGTGCCTACCACATGACTTACCCCCGTCATGCTCACAATACAAGGCAGACGATATATATATACGGAAGTGAATGTAAGCAGCGGAAAGAAAGGTATCACGCGGTCGAGTCTCTAGCTGGCCTCGCAGCCTCCCAAGGCATCTATGAGGAGCGGCTGCCTCGGCGACACAGACTTGGATGACAAGGTTCGTTCGGCTCGTTGCCCAGTAAATAAACGCGCGGACAGCGCACGCCGTCCCCCTTCCCTGCTAATTAGGGACTTGGCGGTGGCGGCCATGCGCGCTCCTGCCAGGACATGTAAATCGCGGCACCACGTCTGCCGTAAATCCCATTAGCGCGCGGGCAGCGTCGTTGGCTCACCATCAGCCCATAATTTCTGCAGGCTCTCCGCCCGGTTACGCGTCCTATAACGCCCCTGCCTCTATGCGCACGGGCCCCACGCGGATCGCGACGCCGGAACGAACGCAAAACAAATGCTCGACAGCGTTTACTCTTTTCGTTATTTCACGCTCGTTATGTATATTTTTTTGTCCCCATCCGTCGTTTCGCACGCATGTGAACACGAGCACCAGTGTGTATACGCATAAACGTCGCGCCCCGATTCACATCGCACCCGAAACGGCTCCCAAGGCGATAATAATTTCTTGTTCGAACGAGAGAGGTCGAAGGAGTGCTGGGAAAGGGGAGGCCCGCGGCCGGAGTTAATCGCATAAGACCAACGTCATTCAACAAACGAATGAAGAAGCTGCAGGAGAGAGGAAGAAATAAATAAAAAAAAAAAGATGGAAAAAGCGTGGGGGGCTGGTAAGATAAACACTGCGAGAAATTAAAGCAAAGCGAAAACAGAACGCGACGATTCGCAGTTTCAATTGCGGAGCCCCCCGTCTACGGTGAACTGTACATCGCCTGTATACATATATAGAAGACGACGGAACGCCACGCAATGCAAGCGCGGCGCCACGCGAAAGAAAGGCCTCTCGCGCGCGCATGTCCGCAGTGCAGTAGGTCGGGACTGAGCATATACTAGGCGTCATATATTTCACTCCCTGCTTCGATTTATCTCTTCTCTCGTAGTTCCTGCGAGCGCGCATGCGCGTGCGCAGCACGTGCTAATAGCCCCCGTGGCTGACTCAGTCGCTGCACGGCACCACCACCGACTTTAATGGCGCTCCCCCAGTTCGGCCGCCGCGTCCTCGAAAGTTGTCATTTAACGTCCCCAGTGCTGAATCGAGCGCGATCAGGTTCGTCTCGACTGCATGTCACGTAATCGCGTTAGAGAAAATACGACTCTGATTTACGAGCGCTCAATCCGAACGCGACCCGACGGGAACCCCGCGCCGGCAATTAGCGACGAGGAAAACCAACAAGCTCGGAGCGGCCGCCTATCATAGCGCCGAGAACCCTTTCTCTCGAGGCCGCAGCTTGTAGCCTGCTTGAGGCGCTAATTGGGCGTGGCTAGGAGAGAGAAAGGGGAGAGAAGTCGTTCGCCATTGCGCGCCAAGGCACGTCCGCTTCACTTAGCGTACGCTCGGACGTACGCCTGTGACTTCACATCGCCGAAATTATCCTGATTGAGAACTGGTGCAGCATCCGCGCTGACGTCTTAGACCTGATTGCGTGTACGTATATGGCGGGAGCCCTCTGCTCATCGCGCGCCGCACCACTTGCCCTCCCATCCCCTTTTGTGTCCATCCCTTCCTGGTGGAACAGCGTTTGTTTCCCGCGCACTCGTTACTGTACGCGCGCGCGCACACAGAATGGAAGACCAATGATCGGGCTTTTTGCTATAAATTGCCAATTCGTAAATTACAATACGTACTGTAAGGTGGTTAACTTAAATCTCTGTGAAATGTTAATTTGTCGATAATGTACTTTGATTTTTCCTGCAAGTAGTGTGCTCCGGTTCAAGTAATCGAGCTCCACGGCTGCAGTTATGCTATCTGTTACATGAGATATTTATGTATTTTTTAATTCTGCATCGTTCAAAAAAGCCGCCAGGCCTGCGCGAAACACGCAGCACAATCAATCGAAAGCTGGAAGAGCGGCCTTTCTAGAGCCAGTTGTATATTCTCTTGGGCAACTAATACAAGTACACATGCAAGGTATCCATGCACTACGCCATAAATCATCATAATTTTGGTGAAGTAGGGGCACCCACAATGGCATTATTCGTCATTCTGCGGAGAAGGGTGGTACCCACCTGCTTCACATCTGTGCGGCATTATGTGAACTTTGTTTGTGCTGTGACTGATGACGATGAAGAATTATGGCTGAGCCCTTTGTAATGGATTGGAATCGTTCAACGACCCACTCGTTGCGCAATTCGCATTGTGTGACGCCTGGTTGTTATTTTACTCTTTTACCACGCTACATTACATATTTTAACGCGATTCCTTGCCTGGCATGACGCCTGTATAGGGTCCTTTTGCGAAAGAGTTTCAAGCAGCGGCGTGGCTCTTGACACGAACACCAGCACACTCCGAAACGTGCTACGGTATTTCGTTACTTGACGGGCGATTGACCAATAACAGCGCTATTCTCTAGACAGCAGGAACTGTAAGCTCAACGCAAAACTTACGATAAACGCGGCGGGGCCTTCAGGCCCGACCACGCGCATTAAATTCAATTCAGATACAGCTGTTTTCCCCTTCCAAGGTACAGTTAGCCTTGCTCTCAATTCCAGAGCAATGCCGTGAAACCTTCAGACACTGCCCCCACTTTCTCCCATTTTGTGTGTGTCCAATCTTTCTCTTGGCCCCGTGTTTTTCTTTTTTTTTTTATGCGTCATTCACCCAAGCCAACGCGCCCAGTTTTCAAATAGTGCGCACTAAATGTAAAAGAAAAACGAAGATGAACGGCTGCCATTCGTACATCCCAAGTTGCACATAATATGCATGCTTGCAAGACAAAAGTAAATCAAGTCGAACAAATAAGTGGCAGGAAAATGCCTACGAGCAAACGCAATGTCACTGCGCATTCGCACTTTTATTTCAAAACGCATATGTGTGTTTCGAAATAAATGTTCAGTGGGCGTCAGGCCTGACGCATGCTCCTGCTCGAGCGTAACTACAGCTCAAATCGTCCGTAAAACAACACTGCCTTCAACCGCTCTTCTGATTTAGGCTATGAAATGCGTGCGGGCGAAAAGCCACCGTGCTGGTTTTCCCAGAATTCGCCAATACGGGCTGGATGGGGGTTCATCCTACAGCCGCGCTCAGGAACGCTGCTAGTTCAGCTGCACAGGCACAGAGGTTTGGCAACCATCAGCCATGCTTTCTCGGTCTACTGCGATCACCCATATGAGACCCTTCAGTGGGGATATGCTCAGTATACCCGAACAAAGCACAAAATCGACACATTGTTCTCTTGCGTTCTTTCATTTTATCCCCCCCCCCCCCCTCTTCGTAGCTCTCTGTTCATTCCGGGCTTCCTTATTTTGCGCAGTATTCCGAAAAGAATGACGTCTTTCTATGCACGTCCCCTCATCGTAATTTAAGACTCGGAATAAAACCCTGGCACGCGCTGAAATAAGCCACATGGACCGCATTGATACCATTTCGGTAGAGCGCTTTGTAAGTGCCGTAAGACTTCCTGGAAGCAGAATAATTGTACTCCACTGCAGGCCTCCTTGCTCTGGCGTGAGTGACTAAGGCCTACAGACAAATACATAGGCGCGGCTGTCTCACATTACTATCGGCACAAGGCAACCAACCTTAGCGCTTCCTACAAAGAACCCACTCTCGTGCTCGTAATTCTCCAGAAATCGGCGTAGCGAACTACTGATGATCGGTATTGTGCGCATCATCATGCACAATCATGCAACTATTTTAATCATGCCATACGTTTACAAAGAACACGATATATATATATATATATATATATATATATATATATATATATATATATATAATATATATATATATATATATATATATATATATATATATATATATATATATATATATATATATGTATGTATATATATATATATATTGCTGCACTCATTAAAAATTTCATTATTCAACCTTAGTTCATTGGGCGGCTGACAGCAATAATTATTGTCTCACTTTGTGTCCCCCTGGATACATAACTTATCTGCAAAGGTGGTTTTCACGTTTTTCCCAGTGCTGAATTTTAACAAACCATAAAAAGCTAACTTTGAACACCCAGTATATATTAATGAGAACTAAAAGACAACGATGAGAACTAACAGGAAAGTACAGGGGATGTTATTTGTAGTAATTATAGGATATAAATGTGAAGAAAGTAAAGTGGACGAAAGGATAACTTGCCGCCGGCAGAGGCCGAACCTTCGACCTTCGAGTAACGCGTCCGATGCTCTACCACTGAGCTACGGCGGCGGTCATCCTCTCGTCCACTTTATGTGCTATATATGTGCATTTAAACCTAGGTGTGTTAGTCAGCGCCGATCGGAGCCATGGCGGCGAGCGTGGAACTCTCTCTCTCCCTCTCTCTCAATATATATATTCTGTGCTATGCCAATCTGAAAATAACAATATACATACAGTACGCATTCCCTCACTTGTGTCGTGCTTAATTGAAGCACTCGAATCAGCAGCTCGCACGAGTACAGAGCGTCAGTGTAATGCACCACAGTAACTGTACGTATATCGTATTGTTACGTGTGCTGAAGCTCAGGTAAGGGAGACTGTTTACAGGGTGTATTTCTAACCAGAGCTGCCACACAGCGTTCGGCGTTCGAAACATTATACAGGGCGTTCAAAATCCTCAAAAATAAGGAAAATATGAAATGAAATATTTCCTCGCTGCCTTCACAGTTACTTTTTTGTAGGGGTAGACATCTTAAGATGACTACAAACATCAGTCATGGGAGTAATTAAAGAAATTAAATTAATTAACTTTTTACCTAGTAGAGACATGCAGGCGGTCGGGTCAAATGGGAGAATTTGAGCGCTTCCTACGAAGAGCCCACTGCCGCTGTGAGATTTTCAAAAAGTGGCCGCTGCTAATTTTAGCAGAGTGATGAAATCGGACGAACTTCGCTGACGAAACCGAAACGCGGAAGAGCGCAGCTGCAGTATTCTTCCGAGACGACCAGAATGAGCGAGCGTCGTTACATCAACCATGCATCTATAGACTTCGTGTGTACGCGGGCTGCGCTTGGGATTATATATAGCATGCATGGCGCACGTACGTGAACGAGTGTACAACTAACACCACTGCGATCGTAGTCGTGAACAGTGACGTCATTCTAATCGTCTGCTAGTTGCACTCATTGGTGCTTCGGTTTCGGATTCGCCGGTGAATTTGGTTGACTTTCTTTACTCTAATAATTTCCAGAGGCCGCTTTTTTGAAATCTCAAAGCGACGATGGGCTCTTCGCAGTAAGCACTTCAGTTCTCCCATTTGACCCGACCGCCTACTTCCACTAATTAAAAGGTTAATTAACTAATTTCTTTAATTACTGTTGTAACCGATGTCTCTAGCCATCTTAAGATGTCTGTCGCTACAAAAAATGTAATTATGAAGGCAGCAAGGAAATATTTCACATCCCTTATTTTTTAGGATTTTCGGACCCATTTCTTGAAACACCCTGTATAAGTTGAAAGGGGAAGGGGTCGGACCTCAATTACCTTACAACATTCTGAGTAACCTTTCAAAGCTACACCTGGATCAGCTTGGGGTTCTTCATTTTGTTGACCCATTCATCACATGAACGAAAGCTACAGGGTCAATGTCACTGAGTAGCAAAATCTCCACAGGCAAATCATGGCAGGTGCAGAAGCAACCCAGGAGGAAGACCTTTACCCGGGAGAAGAGACATTTACAAACTCTCACTTCCTACACTTAATACTGCGTTCTTACGACGTGCATAAAAAGAAGACAAAATAATAGAAAAGGTCAATAATCCCTGCTCAATAGCTGACCGATCCCAAAAACGGTGTGACCAGTTACAATCGTCCACCGTTCCTTGTTTCTCCTTCTCCTTCACCAGCTACAGAGGAATATGACAAAGAGCAATATAGGCCTGATTAAACGCTATATATGCTTTTCAATAAAGAGCTTTCCCCTTCTTTTCTAAGGTCGTGTAAATTTCAACATATAAAACTAAGGATGGGAGAATATTCGGGCGTAATATTACAGTATTCGAATTGTTCTCGATACGAATTTAGATTATTTGAAGTATTCGAAATGAACGAATATATGTATACATTTGACCGCACATAACCCATAGTAAAGATGGTTTCACTGCAGCATTTGGTTGCTGTGCCGTGAAACAATTTATCCAGGAGAAATCTGCACTGCCGCGAAGCCACACTTCAAGGTTAAATATACATATTTTTTAAAGTTTAAAAGCGTGTTATATGGGCTTATATGCGCTAAGTATAGTAATTTTTAAATTGTAACGTATTGCACCACTTACAACTTGCACCCTACTGCTATTCAAATCTTGATACTATTCAAGGATGCTTCCACTTCATTTCAAACCAAAAAAGGTGGCATTCACTCATACCTAGTTCTAATCCTTAAAAGTATTGTGCAAGGGTCATGACAAAAATGCTCATTTTTCTTAATATTCGAACTATTCGATTCAAAATTATTCGACCAAATCACTATTCGCTTCGGATTCGCTTCGAACCTCAATTTCACTATTCGCCGATCCCTATATAAAACTAACTTCTTTCTGTTGAATCACAGCGGTCAAGTTTCAGATGTTGTGTCGAGTGTGTTATGTACTACGTATGCGTTGGTACTCTCTAAGTTTATTTGAGGCGGCAGGCCGGAACGATTGAAGTGGGGGCGAGGATTGAATAAGCAAATTTGAAGTTCTCTCCACTTCGACTCTCTTTAGCTCCTTCGTACTGACGTTTTCGCAGCCTGTCCAAGTGGCGTGTATACCGTTTGTTTTTTTATTTTATGATTGGGCAGGGGGGAAGATGTCCTTGACGTACGCGCTCTTTTTAGAGTGCAGCTCTTAGGCGCCCGTCCCTGCGTTGAGCGGCGTCGCCGTCGGCGTAACCGATAGACATGAAAAAAAAAACAAAAAAAAAACAAAATGAGACAAAAAATATCCAGGATAGAATGGGAGTTGAACCCGGGTCCTCTGCGTGGCTGGCGAGTATTCTACCACAGAGCCACGCTAGTGCTCGTAACTCATTTGCAAAAAAGACCCCATACAGGCGTCATATCAGGCAAGAAATCTCGTTAACCTATGTAATATAGTGTGGCAGAAGAGTAAAATAACAACCGGGCATCACACAATTACACAATCAACCACATGCAGCATCAACAGAGTGCGCATACTACCTCACAGATGTGTAGCGATTACCTCGCTTATCCGCAGAAATACGAATAATGGCGTAGTGGCTGCTTTCCATAGAGTTTCATACATAATATTATTGTATGAAACTCTATGGTGCTTCCCTACTTCGCAAAAATTGTGATTTATGGCGTGGTGGATACCTTGCATGTGTACTTGTATTAGCTGCCCCGAAAGAGTTTAGAACGCGTGCTCTAGAAAGGCCGCTATTCCAGCTTTCGCTGGGACTGTGCTGCGCGTTCCGCGCAGGCCTGGCGTTTTAGAGTGCAGCTCTTACCCGTTCCTGTGTTGAGCGGCGTCGGCGGAACCGATAGAGCGACCGAGGACGAAAGAGGGCGAACGCAGAGCCTGTCGATATCACGAGCCACTGGCCCCTACCCTCGCTTTCTTCCTCCCTCACGCGCGCTGGCCCCTCGGTCGGAGCGCGCATGCAGGGCTGGCACGTGCACTGCGGCTGGCTTCGCTTGTCGCAACGGGGCTGTCGGCGTTTCGCTTGGTTCCCGACGCCTGCTATGCACGCAGTGGTGCAGCACTCGAGCGCTGGAAGTTTCTGTGTCAATATGTAACGAACATTACATTGCTACGACTGCGGAAAGTCAAAATTTCAATCACAGTTGGCGTTGCCCCAACGTGAAGCTGCTCTCAGATTTCGCATTAGGCAGTATCGTAATCGTCGGTGATTTTTTTTTTTTTATGCAGGAGCACGGCCACCATAGGTGTCGATCCACAGCGATGATACCGATTCACCCCCCTCCCCCTAATGGAGAACCCTGCGCGTGCCTATCTATGGCTCGCATACTGGAACAAGCAGTTCGGCCCGCATACTGGAACACACGGACGTAGCTCAAATACAAAATAACCGATGCTGCCTAGCGGTTATAAGCGGACGATCGACCATGACAGCCTCTATCAAAGCAAAATCACCCAGTATGGCAGAGGCAGTGACATTCACACTAGCCATCAAAGGTGAAGATTGGCGAACAGTCAGCATTGGTACCCACGGGCTACCAAGTAGCCTGCCGCCTAAATTTCATAGGAAACATCCCCTGGCGGCCTTACATATTTTGAAACATGGCTTACAAGAACATCGTGCCATCTTGTGGTGCCCAGCACGTACGGCGCTGAAAAGAAATCAAAGGGCCCGTGGATCGGCCAGCTGTAGTGCCGACGAGCCCTGGACGAATTCATGTGATATCTTAGAAAACCGACGACTTGGGGTGTGCGAATAGTGAAATTTGATCTCAAATTGAATTCGAATCGAATAGTGCTGAATAGTGGCCAAAAATTTTGAATATCGAATCGAATATCGAATACAAAAGATTGTATTGAAAATTGAAAGAACGAACCAAGAAATGAAACCTACTCATGTCCTCGAACACATAACGTGGTGACGACTACCGAAAGAATAAAAATTTTCATGCAGAAACACAAGATGTTCCCCGTGAGCTGGCTTCAGAGTCTCTCGCCGTGTTGTTACAGTGTCTACGGGTCATCTAGAAACGGTAACGTTGTGCTTCATCGTCATGAGTGCTCCGGGCCCAAAAACCTTCGGGCGCCCGTTCACAGCAGCATTGTAACTGCGCGCCGGAACGATGTGAATTTCTGAACGCGTGGTGCGGTGTGGCAGTGACGACTGCACAACGTGAACAAATTTTCACATGAGAAGCCAATAACCGACGGTATCGAGGGCCAAAGTCTTGGACGTTTTACGGCGCTTGCAGTATACGCGACCGAACTACGCCAGAAGCCCGTTCCTTAGTTTCGGAAGCGAAGTTGTGAAGGGCTTGACGGTTTCCTAATGTGTGTTTTTTTTACGTGCGGACATAATCATGCCCTCGCTTTTCAACCAGGATATCGGTGAAACTTTTAACGACTGTAACGACGTTGGCGTTAGTTTTAGCCACCCCACCCTATCCAAGTTTCACGATTGAGCTTTGTCGCATTTTAGATATTCGTCCTCTCGAATTATTCGAAACTTCGAATACTAGCTATTCGAAAGTCGAATCGCATTATTCTATTCGAATTCGAAACTCGAATATTCGCACACCCCTAGCAACGACGCGACCGCCAAAAATGTGGCAGTCCGCACCTGGAATTACCGGGGAACAGGCTCGTGATTGGCGCCGAGGGGGGGGGGGGGGGGCGAAGGTCCGTCTCTGCCCCCCCCCCCCTCCCAATTATGTCAATGTATGGCGCTGGCATTGCGCGCCCCCCCCCCCCCCCCCCGAGTCGCCGCACCCCACCTCCCTATTATGTCAATGTGTAGGGCTGACTTTGCGCCCTCCCCCCCTCTTAGTTGAATAGGGGGGGGGGGCGGCCCCCCCCTGTGCGCACACCTATGCCGACCACCATCACACTTATCTCGACACCATTTAACATAGGCGTGCGCAGGGTTCCCCTTCAGGAGGGGCTGGATGGATGGATGGATGGATGGATGGATGGATGGATGGATGGATGCTATGAGCGTCCCCTTTATAACGGGGCGGTGACATGTCTGCCACCAGGCTCGAAGAAAGAAAGAAAAAAAAAACTTCCTTGTTTTATGTTGGCCTAATACCTTATCTACACTGATTAAATCTATGTTAGTATACCAAAATAAATTCACGGTCCATCTCCCTGCCTCTTAAGGCAGAATGACCTTATTTTTCCCCATTATTTATTTTTGTACTTTATCTCTACTTTTCTGCCACCAATACTCTAACCGCCTCTTACTTATTTCTATCGCGGACGTGTTCAGCTTTCCATTGTTGTCCCTAAAACCCAAGGCTTCATGTAGACTCGTGCCCACACGTATACCTGGGTGAATATCGCCACATTCAATCAGTACATGTTCCATCGTTTCCTTAGTTCCCCCGCAGCATGTACATTGTTCTTCTTCGTTACTGAATCTCGCTTTATAACTACGCGTTCTAAGGCAGCCCGACCTTGCTTCAAACAGCAAAGCGCTTCCCCTTGAATTATCTTAAAACCTTTCCCTCCTTATTTCGTTTTTTTCCCTTTCGGTAGTTACTCAGAACCGGCTTCTTTTCCATCGCTGCCATCCAATAAGTCCTCTCTGCCTCTCTGACCTTCCGCTTAATGCTCCTTGTTGCCCACCAAACTGCACCGATTGCGACGCGATCGAAACCCTGTGCCACCTATTGTTTGACTACCCTTCTCTCAACACCGCGCGGAAGCGGCTTGTCATGAAGTACCGACTCGTCGGACTGCCATGTGCGACCCTACAGAACTTGCTCCATCCCACCGGCCACGTGCACCGTCGCCGATCAGCCCTACTCGCTTTTCTCGAGTATGCCGGCCTAGTCGAACGAATTTTCTGGCCGCTCACCATGGTGACTTGGACGCCCGTTCTCCTGCCCTCCCCCCCCCCCCCCCCGCACTCACCTTTTTTTTTTTCTTTTTTTTCCACTCATACCGTTGTTTTTTTCTTCTTTTACCATCTCTTTTCACTCTCACTGTCCCTTCAATCCCCAGTCCCCCGTGAGTGTATCGGTTGAGGTGTCCTCACTCGAGAGACAGTTATCGTGCACTCTACACCCAATTTTCATTTTCATTTCCTTCTTCCTTTTAAGAATCACCCCCCCCCCCTCCCCATATCGCCCGCACTGCTATCCGTATATTTACTGGTGAGCCTCCTAGTTCTTTTTCTCCACTGCGTGTCAACGCTTTTTCTATACAAATACCTGAAAACCATCTCTGCCCATCTACTCTTCATTTTCCTCAGCCTCTCTTTGAATCTCATTTTGCTCTGAGCTTCCCTCACTTCAAAGCCTGTCCATCCCATATCACCCTTTACAGCCTCATTTGTCGTCTTCCCGTGAGCGCCCAACGCGAGGCGGCCCATCGTCCTTTGATTTACATCCATTCCTGATTGTACCTCTGATTTCATGCACACCACTGAGTTCCCAAATGTAAGCCCCGGGACCATCACACCCTTCCACAGCCATCGAAGCACCTCGTACCTATTGTATCCCCATAAAGCTCTGTGCTTCATAATTGCAGCATTCCTCTTTCCCTTTGCTACCGATCAGGGGCGTAGCCAAGGGGGGGGGTTGGGGGGGTTCAACCCCCCCCCCCCCCGAAATTTTCCAGTTTTGCTTGCGTATATATACACGCACACATACAAACGCACGCACGAACATACATAAAGTATGGTTGAACCCCCCCCCCCCCGAAAAAAATTTCTGGCTACGCCCCTGCTACCGATGCTTTCTCTTGTACCTCCATATATCTATCCCCCTAATTTACCCATACTCCGAGGTACTTGTACTCGCTTACCCTCGGTATTTTTTGGCTCTGTATTAAGACCGCATGGTCTTCGTGATCATTGGAATACCATCAATCCACATTTTGTTGCACTAAATCCTAGTCCTAGAGCCTCACATTCCCTTCCGCATATATCTGCCAGTCGCTGTATACCATCTTGACTGTCCGCAAATAAGACAATATCATCAGCATAAAATAGACCTGGAAGCTTCTGCTCAACCATCGTGCCGACCTGTTTGTGTGACAAATTAAATCCAATGTTGCTACCTTCTAGCGCTTTTTCCATCCTCACCAAGAACAGCATGAATAACAGCGGGGACAAAGGACAACCCTGTCTCAGCCCCTTGCTAATTTCAACGCTGTCCTTGCTACTTATTCCTTCGGCGAAGGTTCATCGCAGCACCCTCCCCTCCTATTAAGTCAATGTACGGGGCAGACTTTGCACCCCCCCCCCCCTCTTAGCTGACTAGGGGGGGGCGCCCCCCTGTCCCCCCCCCCCCCCCAATGCCATTTAAGCCTCACACAACACAGATTGGCCGTCTGCCCATGTCGAGAACGGCCCACTCTCGCCCACATTAAATGGGAATGCAATTCACGGACCCCAAACATCAATACCTGAAAACAGGCAGTTTTCTAGTACGGAAAGGGAGAGCCAGTCAACTGGCCCTCCTCGACCAAGCCCAGTGAGTCAGTGACCTTTAGTAAAGGCCATGCAATGTAGCGTGCAGTGGAGCCCTTGTTCTGAGGACCCCAACGATAGACCCTTCAATAGCCTTCATGCAATAAATGTTTACTACTACAACTACATCTCCCTTTAAAACGGCGACTCCATCTACATGATCCCCATCAGCACAGCTCTTTAGCGCGCTCGTGCCATGGGAACGTCTTGTGCCCGTGTGCACGTGCTTGGCGCGAGGTGCACGCGGGCGCCTGACATTTCTTAGAAGGGCATCTCGGTCTCGGAGACAGTTGCTTGGTGTGGCACGACCTTTGGAAGACTCCCCATGTCTGAGATCTATCTGCGAACAACACATCATCGGCACGATTAAAGGACCCCTAAACCACCCAGAGGTCGAAATTTAGTTGTGGCGTTGCAGTTGTGCACGAGTCTACTGCGAACGCTGGCGGAGTTGCACGCGCTTTGTCGTTTCGCTCTTTCCTTCGCTAGGCTGCGTTCGTCGGCTCGTCTATCCACCTCTCCGAGTGCCCTTCCGCAGCGTCCGAGGTGGAAACGCAGAAGCGCGCGCATCTGCTAGCAGAAAACAGGCTCTTGTTTGCCCACTGACAGCGTCTCTTGCTCGCGACGTCACCTAATCATACAGGTGACGTCAAGGCGGCTGTTGTCGACAGAACAAATGCACGGAGAGGAGCAGGCGAGCGTCTGTTGGTGGTTTAGTTGGTTTAGTGGCCCTTTAAAGTGCCCGCTATGTCTGCCTCGAAGCAACGCCCGCCACACTCCTAATAATCCAAACGCGTCCTATTTGGCGAAATTCGCTGTCGGCGCGAGGTGGTCGAGCAACCCCGTCGTCTCTGCGTCGGCGGTATCGGCGGCTCTTGCTGCTCTTGCTTGCAGCCGCTGCAGCCGCTTCAGCCGACGCCAAGGATGGCAGCAGTAAATTTGTCCTATGTTGTTTCGGAGCACAAGGATTTGCAGGTATTTTCACATGTTTGGTTCTGGTTGAAGTTACGTGCAGACAGTTGACTATGATCATGCTTGCCTCCCTGCTTTTGCTCTCGAAAATAATGTACATATGTATACACCGTGGTCTCTTCGTTACTAATGTAAACATTGCAACCACGGGAGGTACTGCAAAATTGTTGCCGTTGCCTTAAAACACCAAGATAACGCTTGCTCACAAAGGAAGCGATAACGCAGCTAAAGCGTTAAACGACGATGTAGCTGCCAGCCATACTGAAAAACAACTTATCAGAGAGCTGTAATGTCACGTATGTAATCTGTTGCTTCATCTGCAGGCTACTGCTATGGCCCTGGACTCTGACGGACAGTACGCCGTTTTAGCAGGGTTAGTATTAGTCGCATTTAATTTAAGCGCTACTTAATTTGTGGCATAAATTCGCGAGGTGATCGTTGTGTTTCCGACTGTATGGATGTCGCAAAAATATTACTTGTATAGAAGCGTTGTTTTCCTTCGTATTAAACAACGATAACATGAAGTGCCATGCGAAAATGCGTTTGTAGCAGCTTTTCCTAAATTGCGAGAAGGTCGCGTGTTCGGATCCCTCCGGCAGCGGCTGTAATTCGACGCTGGCGGACTGTCAAAATTTGCTTGTGATTTGTACGTGTACTGGGAAGCGGGTGCACGTTTAAGCATCCCAAGGTGGTCAACGTTAATCAAGAGCCTTCCGCTCAGGTTGAGACTTCCAATCCCATCAATCAACCAATCTAGATTATTTGTCGATGCAAAGACGAAAAATTTGATAAGCATGATGCTTTTGAATACGTGTGTAAACTGTAAAAGTGGTGTTATGATATTGAAATGCTTAGTTCTCCCAAGTCATTTACTTTTTGAACACTTGAGCAAGTGATTATTTAATATTTAAATGCATAGCTATTACATGTCTAGAAGCTTCTTACAAACATTGCTTGATATCTGCAGGCGTCGATATGTTGCTCTTGTGAACTTGGATTCACCTGATGTAACTGTCAAAAAAAGTGTTCGCCAGAGCAAGTTTGAAGTGAGCACTGCAGAATGGAATCCACATCTTGCAGACACATTCTTGCTGGCTGTAAGTAACTGCATTTGGTCATTTGCTGCCATTGAAACGAGCAGAGCTTAGCTCCATATTAGGCACATGTTAAATATAAAGTTTTCCATGTGATCCTCAAGCCCCTTTCATAATCGTTTTAAGATTGGTCATCATCAAAGCACTTGTAGCGTTAGGATGTTGCCCACTTTCACATGGATTGAAAGCAAATTATTACACTGCACTACACTCTATCAGTGTTTCTTTTGCTGAGAGCTTGCCAGAATTTTATTTGCTATGTTTCTAATGAATGTCACTGTGTGCAGTCACAAGGTGACGTACAGTCAATTTTCTTTTATGTTGAGCCATTCTTTTCTTTGATCACACAACTTTTCTTCTGGTAGGTCAAGCTAATTGAATGTTGTGTAGCAAGTGCGTTTGAAGCAATGGGAAAAATTGACACTGTGTTGCAAGTATTCATTATCTTAGCATATTATTTTACACCAATTGTTGCAAAAGTTATTCTTCTGTTGATAAAACACAGCTGGAAGGAAATACCTCAACAAAGAGTTGGATGGTACATTTTAGGAAAACAATTCAGATGTTGCTTGATGTTTCACATGGCTGGAATGATCCCTAATATAGTAAGGAAATACTGCTGTTGGTAGGGGTGTGTAAATAAAAATGTATGAATCTAAGTTGAATGTATATCAAACAGCGCCAAGTGCAAATAAAATGGAATATTAAATAGGTTTAAAACAGTTTTGAAAAATGAACAGTCTCAACAAGTTGTTCTCATTACACTATCCATTATTAAGTAAACCTAATCAAGCATTCGAATGAAGCATAATTTACTAATAAACTGGATTTTTCAGAGCATGCATGGTCAAGAATGAGCAAAATGCAGGTTTAAAAGACAGTTTTGACAGCTTCTTGGCACTTGTGCTCAATTTCGAGAATTTCAAAACATTTCAAAATGAAAATAATAATAGCCCTTGTGATGTTGAACTTTATGCACCTACAAAGCTGTACTTTGAATGCTTAGAAAACATTGTTCATGCACCAGTTGGAGAGAGAGAGAGGGAAATCTCTTTAATGAAATGCAGAATAATCTGGTGACATATATGCAAGCATCTATATGCTACCCTGCATATGAAAGAGGATTGGGGACAAAAAAGTATTAAGGAGGAGATGGTTGGGAAAGAGAAAAAAGAATTTAAAAAAAAAATATCATCATGGTATGTGCAAATGAGACAAAAGCCGTGTCATTTATGTAGATGATTGAGAGCTTGTCATTTAAAGGAGCCCTGCAATACTTTTTCAAGTAATCATCTAATGGCTTCATTAAAAGAGCTTATTGCCTCACGAATCGACTGCCACAAAAATGTTTAGAATCCATCAAGTACGAGCGGAGTTACAGGGATTTGCCGCACGCTTTAAGCGCTTTCTCTCTCCTTTTGTACCAGCGAGTGCGCTGAAAGTTACGCAGGGAGGTTGATGACAAGGGGGCAAGAAGATGCGTCCCTTCGTTAGCGTGCATCATGACCTTGAGCACTTTATTTTCATTTTTTTCTTCGAACGCGTGGCTTACTATCAGTGTGATCGCGAGCACGCGCACAGGCACGTGGCAGCATCCCGCGGCGGCCATAGCGTTATGTAGCTCACGATGCTCAAATCAGCCAACGGTCGTGGACTTTGGGCGCAATAATTTGGGTGTATGGCATGATTTGTAGAGAGAAGAGGGAGCTATTTCTAGCTGACTTTGAGAATTAATTGTAAATTCCAGGCCACATGCTGTGCTGTAATGTTTGGCTCTTGTGTTCTCAGGAGCCTCGACTACCGATTGGCACTGTTTTCTGACCATGCTGAAAAGGTGTTGCAGGGCCCCTTTAGGTAGTGTATCTAAGCAACGAAAAAAAGGATACCGCATTTTCTTGCATATAACCCACACCCTTAACTTTAACGCTTCAAAAAAGAAAAAAAAAAGAAATATACATATAACCCTGGCATATAACCCACACCTCCACTTTTTAAGCACATTTTTCCATTTTTCGTTGCGCGTTATATGTGAGAAAATACTGCATTTCCAGCTACACAGTGAAGGAGAAGGCATGGCACCTGGTATGATTTGTACATACCAGGTGCTCGTGACCGAGCGCTCGTGACCATGGTGACTGCATCTGGTAAACAGTCGTTCAGTCTACTGTTCTCGGTGGATCCGGCAGAGCACTACAATCTATCATAGCGTATGCCTGCCAGCTCCAGCCGCTTCGCGCAGCGCAGCACATGAGCACAGTGTTTTGAAGCCTTATGGCAAGCAGCGCTGCGCTGGTGCTGCCAAGAACCACAGGCTGAACAGTTGTCTACCGGATGAAGTCAACGTGTGTCACGAACACTCTCTCCCTCACCTTCACCGCCAGCCGCCACGCGTTCAGAGTATTGAGTTTAAATCGTCGAGCACTGTAGCTCTATCAATTCTTGGAAAGCAGGCCCCTATCGACTGTTTAGGAAATGTTACCATTTCTTGTCATGTGTGGATGTACAGTTATTATCATGTGCACTTGGTTAGTTTTTTCCGTGTACATTACTATGCTTTTTATATGCATAAGCATTCCATGCCAACTCAACGAGAAAACTGTCACTCTGCCATGTAATATGATCATCACTATAAAGAAACAGATGCATAAAACAAAATTAAACTTTCTTAACTACTCTGGGTTTGAATCCAGGCCCCCACACTCTGAAGGCCGGTGTTTTAACCACTGGGCTACACACCCACGCCTGTAGAATGTGAATATATCTGAAGCATATGAATGCGTTGTACCAGTGGTGCAGAGCTGAAAGGAAATACCGGCGCACAGGTCTTCTTGAAAATTACCGAGAATGCCAAAAAACGCATGATCGTATGAGTCGGCAACTGGAACGACTAGGCGCAAAGCGCTGGAGGGAATTCTGCACTTCACTTAGCCCCCTCACACAAGAGTCAAAATTATGGAGTGTCTTGCGCTCTCTAAGTGGGTCAGTAACACACGCACAGCCGTTCAGGGCCCTGGCTTTGCTGCAAAATGTATCCGAAACGACCGTGGCAAATGAGCTTTGCCAGCTTATTACACGCCCAAGTGCAGTAGTGAGTACACCAGAGTACATAAAATCTGTAGAACAAGTCAAAGCACCGATCGCATTGGCTCTCCGCACACCTCATCATGACCTAGATCAGGAGTTTTCGCTAGAAGAATTAAAGAACGCGCTGGTATCGTGCCGTCAGAGGACAGCAACTGTGCCGGATGGGGTCACATATGCTGCTCTGAGAAATCTGGGCCCGGTGGCCGCAAATACCTTGTTAAAAGTACTAAATGATGCATGGGTACTAGAATGTCTTCCTCCTTTTTGGAAAGTTGCACGAGTCGTTCCGGTACTAAAACCTGGTAAAAGTCCCTTATCTATTGATTCCTTCCGTCCTGTTAGTCTGACTAGCTGCTTATGCAAACTTATGGAAAAGATGATTGACGCTAGGCTTCAGTGGTGGACAGAATGCACGAGCGTACTCCCAGAAAATATGGCAGGTTTCCGAAGGCATCGGTGCACGATGGATGCCATTTTAGATCTTGTTACACATGTAGTTCACGAGAGAAGTTGTGGAAAAATCACCATACCAGTGTTCCTAGACATAAAGAGGGCATTTGACACAACAAGCCACATACATGTTCTGCATGGGTTAACTCAGTTGGGCATAGTTGGACGAACGCTGAGGTGGATCTCAGAATTCCTGAAAGACAGGAAAATTTTTATTGAAACGGCTGATGGCAAAAGCAAACAGCATAAAGTGAATCAAGGTGTTCCCCAAGGTAGTGTCCTCAGCCCATTTATGTTTAATTGTGTTATGGCTGAACTGTCACACATATTGCCCGCAACCTTGAATTATTCCCTTTATGCTGACGATTTGTGCATATGGGCAACGGACTCGAGTATTCAAGTGTTTCAGCATACGCTACAAGCAGGCCTAACAGCAATTAATGAGTTTTTGAAAAGCAGAGGAATGATTCTCTCACATGACAAAACAGCTGTACTACCTTTTACGAGGAAGTTCCTCAAAAGATTTAAGCTCGAGATAGACTCCCAGCGTTTACAACTTGTGCGACAGCACAAGTTTTTGGGTGTTATTTTGGACAGGAGGCTGTCATGGGCTCCGCAAATAAAAGCATTAGAGGAGAAAGTCAATTCCTTAGTCAACGTTCTTCGTCGATTTGCCGTAGTGAGATGGGGCAGTTCCAGTTCTTCTTTAATGCGAATTCATTCAGCAATGATTAGACAAAGAATTGCATACTCTGCTCCAGTACTATACGGTATATCTCGTAATTTGGAAGAAACTGTCCAGAGAATGATGGCCAGAAGCCTTCGCATATGTCTTGGCGTACCGCGCGCATCTTCTAGCGCCTTGGTCATTGCGGAGTCCCGTCAGCCAACTTTCCAAGCGCTTAGATTTACGGAAACCTGTAGGCACTACTTTCGATTGGCGTCACAACACGCTAATCATCCTCTTTGCCGAGCGGTTCAGGAAAGAACCGCTGCCCGTAACCATGCAGATATAATGCAATGTAAAAATTTACTACCTACTCATGAATACTGGTCGGCGTGCACAACTCACCCCCCGTGGCGACTTGCTATTCCAGAAATTATCACATCGATTCCGGGGATAACTCGAAAGTGTGCCATGCTTGTTATTGCAATAAAACAATTTACTTTAGCCCATCTTTACACACGTTACGCTGATCGTATTAGCGTTTACACTGATGGGTCATGTCGAAAACAAAGCTCTACGTCAGCTTTCTATATACCTGAATACCAAGAGAGAAAAGCTTTTCGGCTCTGTCAATTTACGACGTCCACAACAGCAGAACTATTCGCTATACTTTCTGCTTTACGCTACATATGTAGAAAAACAGGGCCACTTCACTGGGTAATTTTAAGTGACTCGCAATCATCATTAGTGTGTATTAAAGACATCAACTTTGACAAAACGTATAACAAATTAACATATGAAATTCGGAAGACATACGCCATAGCAAAAGAGTTACATCATGATATCGTTTTCCAGTGGATCCCCAGTCACTGTGAAATCACCGGAAATGTCACAGCTGATTGTTTAGCACATGCAGCGCATCAAGATGGCGATTTATCCCTATTACCTCTTGCGGCGAATGGTGCACGATGTTTCTTGAACAAACTCTGTGGTCGATTGTCCAAAGAGACTTGGTTCGCGAATGGAGCTCAAAACTCTCAACTATATACAATCGATCCTGGAATGGAATTTCAAATTCCAATTAAAATTAGCCGTTCTGTAGAAACAGTAATTCACAGACTTCGTCTAGGCACAGCCTACACTAAGAGCTTCCTATATAGGATAAGAAAAATTAACTGCGCTACATGTACATGTGAAGAGGCAGAAGAAGACATAGCACACCTCCTTCTACACTGCAAAAATTATGCTGTTCCCCGTAAAAAATTCTTACAAACACTAAACAGATTGGACAGACGGCCGCTATCATTAGCAAAAGTATTGGGTCTATGGCCAACTGAAACTCTTCAAAACATTGCTGCACGCGCCCTAGTACAGTTTTTAGAAGAGTCGGGAATATCAAAAAGATATTGATTCATATTTGATTCAAGATTGATTCAAGACAGCTGTGTTTAAAATGTGTTTAAAGTGTGGGCAATGCCCAGTGACTTTTATGTGATGTGATCGCACTATACAAATGACTGTGGCACTGTGGGTTGAACTCTTCGGCAAAGTGCAAACGATTCTTGTGTGTCTTGTGTGTGGACATTGTTGTCATCACGTGAACATTATGCATGACGTGTGAACATTCCTTTTCAATGGACATTGCCGTGAGTGAGTGTACTTTTATTTATAAGTTCGTGACGCTAATTAACAAGTAAGGGAAGAGAAGTAGCCGGAGCCATGTACTATAGGCACCAACCTCTCCTTAAACACATTTAATAATAAAAAAAAAATTATAAAATAAAACATTTTCTATGAAAGCTTCGTTGAATTTTGTGGTAGGGGAATAAAAGCCTTCTGCAGGACGATATGCAAAGCCAACACGGATAATTGTACACAACAGGAAAATTCCGACTCGGCGAAAATTTGACGCCAAACATGCGTTTTGGTGGTCGTGGGATGGGCCTTCCAAGAGGCCACGAAAAGCGCTGATGAACACTAGAAAGAAGACGTCATGCCAGGGCCGCCCTAAGACAGTGTTCTAGGATAGGCCGAAACCTACAATAAAACTGTATGGTTACGCATCACTTAGACAGCTACCAAAGAATATTCTGTGTTAATTATTTTTCTGTCAGTGCAATCAAGTCTAATACTTATCTTCACAAAAGTCAATTCAAGGTAGAGATCTCAGCATAAATGGGAACTTTGGATACATGTCTTTTTCAGTTGTCTTTTGCTTTGTTGAATAAGAAGCTTTTATGTCTAATTTTCAGTGCAATCAGAATGTGGAGCTTCTGACATGGTGCAATGGTGAGCTGCTATCAAAACACATCATATTAAAGGCTCATACAAGAGCTATTAGGTAAGCACCTGTGTTTCCATGTTTGCAGTCACCAGTATTTACAGTGCGCATGCCAAGGCCTTGGACACTTCTATGGGACCTATGCACATGGCCATAACAATATTGCATTTCTTTCAGTGACATCAACTGGTCGCCATTTGACGAAAATCTTTTGGCGTCTTCATCATATGATACATACGTTCACATCTGGGATAGCAGGTTTGGCAATTCATTTTTTCAACATTGTTTGCAGATTTATTAAGTTCTAAATGTGATTTCAGGGACTTGCGGAAACCCTACTTGTCCCTTTCTGCAGTCAGTGAGTTACAAGCTTGCTTAAAACCTATAAGTCATACTATCAGGCCTACTCAAAGTTTCTTTGCATTTAGTGCCATGAAGGCTAACCACATGTTTATGGCAATTACACATTCTTAGCTGGCGCCAGCCAAGTGAAGTGGAACAAGGTTACGCAGCATGTTTTGGCCACTTCTCATGATGGTGACGTCAGAATATGGGACACACGAGTACGTACTCATTGGTATTTTCCTCCTGTGACTATTTAAGTGCTAATTTGTTGAAGCACACGGTCAAGTCTGGTGTCCCGCCTGTACGCTAAGGATGTGGTGCTAGCAGGTGTCTATTTCATTTTGTTACGAGCAAGTTAAAATCTGCTTTTCTATTTTCAGAAAAGTGGCAGTCCTGTACAGTACATAGCTGCTCACCCATCTAAAATTTATGGACTGGACTGGAATCCAGCAAGTGAGCACCAGTTGGCAACTTCTAGTCAAGATGGAACTGTCAAGGTTGTGTTCTAAGCCTTCATAGCCTTCTGACATAGTCTCCTTTTGTACGTTGTTAACAGTACATAGAAATTTTAATTGCCTTCAAAGAGGATTAAATAGGTCTTAAGGCTTTGATGGTTATGTCGCACTAGAATAGAAATGCAATGTTTACTCCATGCTTTGTGTTCAGGATCTGGGGCCTCTATGCAACAACCATGACTTTTCCCTCAAGACTCCTATAACTGTTTTATTCGTTATATTCAAACAGAAATAAATATTTCTCAATTCGAAATAGCAAATCTTTCAATCAAATACAAATTGAATAGCAATGACTATTTGCCACATATTTGAAATTTCGAATAGTATTTGCCCTCACTCCTCTTATAAACCATATACTAAACTTCCACATTCCTGCGATACAAGCACAATTAATTTTTGCTATTTAGAAGTAGTTTATCACCCTAGAACTGGTTGTACTGCACATAACATATTACATGTGAGGTGTAATTCGAAGAATATGCCAAAACTTGAATTAAGACTGGTTATATTAAGTTAAAGGGCCCCTTATTAGGTTTAAGTATTGTTGCACCACAACCATGGTGCATAGAGCATATGGTGATGCTTGTTTCTGCTAAGTTTTAAATGGTTGCATATTGTTAAAATGGTCGAAATTTCACCCAGAAGGCTGCATGGCCTTCCTCTCAGAGGAGCAGTACTTCAAGTGGCATACACTCCTTAACCAAAATTTGCAATGGGGCCTGATGGGGGGCCCTTTAGGTAAGCAAGAGTACACAGTGTTGTGTTCAGTAGGCTCTGTAATATATTTGAATACCAAATGTTGTCTGTTCATATTGAAGGTTTTGTTAGTTTGTAATTTTAGTTATTGGAAGTCTTATTCCTAACTGAAAGTCTTATGTTATTGTAGTTCTGGGATGTGACCAACCCAAAGAAAGTTGAATACATGCTTCAAGCAGGAGCACCTGTTTGGAGGGCAAGGTACCTGGTAAGGAAGCTTTTAAGTTGTCTTCGTTAATCTTATGTTGTTCCATAGTTTTGATGGAAAGTTCTCTCTACGAGTTAGTTTTTAGGTATCTGACATGTGGCATCTTATTATAGCCGTTTGGAGATGGCCTCGTCACAGCCTTGGTTACCAAGCTTCGGAAAGGAGATAGGAACCTGGTCATCTGGAGTAGCCTTCGCACAAGCATGCCTGTCCGAACATTTCTAACGCACTCTGATGTTGTGCTTGAATTTGGATGGAGGAGGCTACGACAGGGTCAGTAGATATTATGGCTAATTTATTAGGTCAATTATGCATTCTATTAAATTAATTATTATAGGTAACAAGCAGCTGTAGATTTCTTTTAGCGTTACTCATGAAGTGATCGATGTTCTGCTCCTAACCTTTCTGTTGACCCATAATATCTTTTTCGGGACAGTACACTATGCTTCACGCTATGCTTGCTGTGATAACAAAACAAAAAGAATTTGGTTGCAGTCTAGCTGTACCAGTTAAGCCATCTTTGTAGTATCTTGTTCATATGTGCCACAAGCAACGTCGTATGTAATGAGTTAAACAAATACTGGGATATTACTTCAGCATATGGCTTAATAGCTTTGGTGTTGCTGTGCTGAGCTTGAGAGCGTGTGTTCGCTCCTGGCTGCAGTGGCCACATTTTCATGGCGAAATGTAACGACACCCGTGTATTTACATAAGTGCTTGTTAAAGAAACCAAGGCAGTCAGTAATTATCCAGAGTCCTCCTTTATGTCATTCATCACAATAAGATCATGGTCTTGGCACGTAAAACCACAGATTTCATTTTATTTTATAAATACCATCTGTTATTTATTTTTAGCAAATCTTTGTTCAGCCACAAACAATACATTTGTATAGAAAAGGATGAGCTACCTTCTCAGTGGTGTAGCCTTACTGCTGGCATCTCCTTCATTCCAACACTCTGATGATGATTATGGCACCACTCGTCATTTCTTTTTTTTTTTAAAGGGACACTAAAGAGCAAAACGATTTTTCTCATATTAGTAAAGTACTCTTTCACGATACCAAAAACACCATGCTTGCTGCGAGAAGACGCTTTGTAAGCGAGAAAACGCACAAAAACAAAATTTGGGCGGCGATGCCACCCTGAAGTTTCCGCACCATTTACCGTGACGTCACATGCTTTGACGGCGCCTACTAGGGACTACGTAGTTCCTAATCGGTAAAAATGACATTCATTGTCCTCTTAGGGGGCCATAGACTTAAACATACCAAGCTTGGGGTAATTTTGTTGAGCCAATGGCGCCAAAATACGATAAATACACTTTGAAATTCGTGAAATCACGCGTGGAGATTTCGGCGTGAAATTTAAAAATGAAACTTGATTTTCTCCTCTATTAATAAACCTATGATGGCAAAATTAACGACATTAGAGTTCTCGGAGCACAATTTATCGATTTAAACCAATTAGTGTCCCTTAAGCAGACTTTCCTGTTAAGCAGATGCCTTAATACAATGAGTTTATTCTCAAGCAGTTTTATTGTTTCTATTTCAACTGTTCAAAGCTCGTGTCTTCTTGCTTTCTGTGATATAGAAAAATGAAGCCCACAGGATTGACAACAGCTGCATACATCTGAAGGTTCTTTTTCTTTTTTTTCCACCCCTTGGTCTTTCAAGAACCAGCAACACAGCCCTTTCACCCACACCCATGCCCTTGTGATCTCAAAACAACCTCACTTCCAATTACTCGAACATTTCAACTTCCCTTGCCCTACAATAAGCACCGACTTATTCTCCTCCCCAATTAGGAGTTGGGGAGAATGAGCTATGTTAATGATGGTAAGGAAAGCAGTTGCTGCCCTGACTAGAGCAACTACTGTTGTTACAATGTTGGCAACATCATGAGACAGCCCCTGCTAGATTAATACATTCATGCTAAACTGAAATGTTAAAATTATTTTGGGGTCCTGTAGTGAGAAGACTGTGAGCTGACTATACTGACTTAGTACTATGGATGATGTTGAGTCAACTTGCCTTGCCAAGACGGCAATTCAGGCTAGTCTGTTATTGATGTTTGTTTAGAACAGTACATAGATAACAAATAAAAGGAGATGATAGTGCTTGGATGTCTCCTCTTATTTGTTTTTTCCCTTCTATATACACTGTTCTAGACACCCTTGCCAAGACAGTGTCACAACCTATGAAGTAACCTGCAGGAAGCTGCCTAGAGAATTCATAAGTGGCAATGCCAGCCACCGATAAATGCTGCATATTTTTTGGTCATGCAGAAACCTCCGCAGCCATAATATATTGAAGAAAGATTGTATTCTGCTGTTCAAGACTTGCAGCACACCAGTTGTCTATAAAGCTTCAGTAATTGCTAAAATGCCCTTAGTAAGTGCTAAAGAAAAAGTTAGCTAAATACTGTTTATAGCATAAGCTTCTAAAAATTTTAAATATGGAGGGCATCATTTTTTTGCTTTTCCTTATCATAACTGGTGTGAGCATAAAAAGTGACATGTGGCAATGCACTTCCACATGGTTAATGCAACTGACATTGTCTGGATATAGACATGTAATGTCTATATCCAGTCCTCGTTGTTATTTATTTTTTGTGTTTAGTAAAAGTGGAGCACAATGAATAAAGCTGCATTGCAATGCCACAATTTCTTCCAGAATCTCGTGACTACCAGCTTGTAACGTGGTCAAAGGATCAAAGTTTGCACCTCTGGAATGTGGATGCAAAGCATCAAACAGTATGTGCCACCACTTTTTCTCTTTCAATTCCTTATTTCTCTTATGTCATTATTTAAGTAGGTGTGGGTGTTTTCAGTTTAAACCGAACCGATCACTGTAGTTGTGGATATGGTATTGAGCTGCTGAACAAGCTCAATCCCGGCTGCATTCCACTCAGAGTGAAATGCTAAAACGCTTGTGTAGTTAGTGCATTTGAAAAAGACCCAGATGGTCTGAATCATGGTTTTTGCTCACGAGGCACCAGAATTTAATTAACTTTTAAACTGGAAACAAGTGGTGCCAGTTTTTTTTTCTTTTTTTTTTTCAGAATTCAGTTTTAATGAAAGAGGGTGAACAAGCATGCACTAACCAGAGTGCTAATAAAGCAATGAATGTGCACCTTCACTGATAGTCTCATGCACTCCAATGCCAGAAGTTTGCAAGGTCAAAGTCGCATGTTAGTCTGCCACCAGACAGTTTTTTACTGTAATGTGAAGCATTCTTTGGCTCAAACTAGGCACTTCGCAGTATGTAGGTAGGTTCTGGTCTCACGTTACTTTGAGCCTCTGGAGCAAAAGAAATCCAAGTGTTTTATTGTCAGGTTGAACCTTGAACAATAAATAACCCAATGTGCAACATGTGTCATGTCACATAGCACTGTCCCAGGGGAACATTTCAGAAGGGTCAGAAGTGATTCCACGTTTGTGCTAAGCAGCGCTGGAAATCAAATTTGGTGCTATTAACGTGCTCCTCATATAAAGCAACAAGGTGCTGAATGGCGAGGTCTTGGTTCGCCTCCCTGACAAAGCGAAAAGCTACTGTGATGTGCATTTGTCAAGCTGAGTGGAGAGCAAGCGGCTCAGTTCGGTGAACTCAGCATTCGGTGTACCACAGGTTATGATGGCAAGTTGAGGTGGCAGAAAGGACGCCACCCCAACTTTTTATTTTTTGCTTCCACTGCAAAGCATGTATTTTTTCTCTCGTTATAACAAAGTAGTTTTGTGAAGTTTTCTGCACAGTTTATATACAACAAAGTTATTGCGAGCAAAGAAGCAAAATTAGAAATTATAATCCAGGAGTTTTACATGCGAAAACAAAGACTGTAGTGTGGAATTAATTTTGACCACTTTGGGGACCTCTAGCGCCAGGGGCGTAGCCGGAAATTTTTTTCGGGGGGGGGGTGAGGGGGTTCAACCATACTTTATGTATGTTCGTGCGTGCGTTTGTATGTGTGCGTGTATATATACGCAAGCAAAACTGAAAAATTTCGGGGGGGGTTTGAACCCCCCCAACCCCCCCCTTGGCTACGCCCCTGTCTAGCGCCACTTAAAGGGACACTAAAAAGAAAAACGATTTTTCTTATATTAGTAAGTTACTCTTTCACGATACCAAAGTCACCACGTTTGACGCGGGAAGATTCTTAGTAAGCGAGAAAACGCACAAAAAAAAAAAATGCGTGTGGCGATGCTTGGCGATGCCACCTTGAAGTTCCCGCACCAGTCGCCGTGACGTCATACATTTTGACGTCGTCTCCTCTAGTCGGGTTGAGCGCGTGTGCGATCACTTAGTCAGCCCAACCGCGGGCGGCTGAGCGTGGTTTTGAGAGTACCCTTATCTTGCAGGTAATCTGCGGCGTGTACAAAAGCTGAGCGAGTCGAAATAGCTGGTCGCCGCCGCTGTTCGACGTAAGACGCGTGTTCCATCCCGGCCGCGGCAGTCGCATTTCGACGGAGGGGAATATGCTAAAGGCCTGTGTACTTATATTTAGGTGTACGTTAAAGAACCTCAGGTGGTCGAAATTTCCGGACCCCTCCACTACCGCGTGCCTCAATCATATCGCGATTCTGGCGCGTCTTCTTCCCAAGCGCCGCGTTATCTCTAAAATGTCGGAGACGCTTTCAAACGAAAGGTAACGCGACGCGTTTTCTTACCTACTTAACTGTGATTGCAAGCAACAAAACTGATCGGGCATCGAGGGGGAAAACAAAGATTAAGGCTATGGTACGCATTTTGCCTCTTGTGTCTTTTCTTATTTTTTCCGCGCGGCTGTTTTGTTGCTTGCCAACTTTACGGTGCACCCAATTACTTAGGTGAATAAAAATTTGCTTGCAGATTCTTGAATGTTGAAGGAACCCGCATCAGCGATACTTCGATGTCGCTCCATAACAATTTATCGCGCATGGCGTCGCGGCACATAAATGAAATGCGTAGCTCGCGCAAATACAGAAACGAGAAACATGCTTTGCGTCGTGCTTGAGCAATTTATTGTCGAACCCGTTCGTGTGGAAATTTGAACCTAGATATCGAAGATTGCAGACAGCCAATGTAAAGAGAACTTGAATTTGGCCTATAGTTAGTATTTGCTGCATGATATATGTTGACCGCTAATAAAGGACCGAGACCAAGAAAGAAAATGTATCGTTGTTCGTGTTTTCTTTGTCTCCGTTCTTTATTAGCAGTCAATATGCTATAGATGCAGCCAAAGTAAAATCGCGACTGCAGCTGTGCGCGGTTGCATGGGCACATGGTCAAAGGTTCGATCAGGGGCGTAGCCAGAAATTTTTTTCGGGGGGGGGGGGGGGGGGGGGTCATCCATACTTTATGTATGCTCGTGCGTGCTTTTTTATGTGTGCGTGCCTATATACGCAAGCAAAACTGAAAAATTTCGGGGGGGGGGGGGTTGAAGCCCCCAACCCCCCCCCCCCCTTGGCTACGCCCCTGGGTTCGATATTGGTCGCGACGGCCGAGTTCCGACTGTGGTTTGGATCTTGAACGGATACACAGCGCGAAAAAAAAAAAAAAAAACGATGACGAGCGAAGGAACGACAGACAACGGCGCTGTGGTTTGGATCATGGATGAAACATCATTTTAGGAACGTTCACAGCTCAACACAGCGTGTCGGCGTGCGTCTAAATGATCACTCAGCCGTGCACGTACTCCGAATGACATTACACAAGGTGTTTGGCGTAGCGGTAAACTTGGATGCCGTGCTGGCTGGCGATACTACTGGTTATTGAAAATCGTGTGTAATGTGATGGAAACGTAGAATGTGTGATGTACGGACTTTTGCTCGCCTGTTACACGAGTCCGCTTTCCCGGAGTGTTCATGCAGTCCGCGCCGCCGCGATCGGCTTTCACGTGTGGCGGATGCCTCGATCGCGCGATAGGGGAGACGCATTTGGAGCTTGAGAATGTCTTCCTCGCAGCTCGAGAAAGCTGCGAAAGCTTGATGCAAGGAGACGTAGGGGATGAAAGGGGGGGAAAACAATGAGAAAGGGAGACAGCATGCGCGCAGTGGTGTTCCCACGGTCACGATCGTCGACTGAGACGCCCAGAAACGACGTGTACTTTGCACTGCGCCGACGGGCTCGCTGGCACGCTGTGCGAATGTACTCCGGTTACGGCTTTTTCACCACCGCCAATCGCCGCTTTCGACTGCGCCGATCGGTAAGTTTTATGCCGGTCGCCGACTCCGTATGCCACTAAAAGCACGGACAATGATGTCAGAATTTAATAGTGCGGGAATAAGCAAAAAGTTTTGCTTGCTCAAACGGACTAATTTTTGCTTTCTGCCAAGAACATCACACTCCTGTTGCATGCTTTTGAATTCATGAAGTGTTTTGTTTCTTCAACCTTTCAATAAGTTGGGATGAAACAAGACAGTATTTTGTGAACTGATCTTATTGTGTGTATTTTTGCACATTTTCTTGGCACCAGTGCGGCCATGATGTGTCGGAGGACGACGCACTTTCCCTGGCAGCATCGATGGTTGCTGAGGTGCCCACCACGCCTGTCTCTCCGGAGTTTCCAAAGTCCCTGGGGACGAATTCAAGCAAAGGGGAAACACCCTTGCCTCAACATCCTCCCCCTGACCTCGAGAGGGAGTTCTCACTCCTCAATATAAACATCCCAAAAGTTATCATCCAAGAGGTAAAGTTGACCTGCTCAACAAATGACACACAGCACTCGTGTTTAGCTTAGTTTCGTTTTTCTTCAATTTAGTAGTGTACAACAAACATGCCTCTGTTTTCACCAAAAATGAGTGTTTTCTTATATTGGTTGGCAAATTAATATTAGCATGTTAGTGGTGGCCGTAGAAAAAGAAAAGTAGGACATTCCTTCTACATGCTGACATTACTAATTGTATAAAATTTTAGATTTGGCAACTACAAGTTGTCTATAGAAATATGGGTGTGCTCATGTAAAGTCTAGTGCAGAGGGTTCCCTGTTATATTTTTAATTCAACAAAATTTTTATTTGAGACAGTGTAATCGCTCCATGCATTGGAACAAGGTTGCAGTACAAGGCTTTGTTTCGGCATGAAAAAAAAAAAAAATCATAGCTGAGATAAGGTGAAATATGCTGCCTATGTAGTTAGTTGTGCAATGTTCTGAAACTGTGAGAGTGAAAGAAAAATGAAGATTTTCTGTGCTTTTATGCTTTTTATCTCGCCAGTGAAAATAAAGTAAGTTTATGCATTATTAATGTAAAAAAAAAAAGCGACAAGCATAGCTTTTGGATAGAGGGCTAAAAAAATGGGTCTCTTTTGATGGGCTGTAATTATGCTGACGCAGTAAATGTAGCTGCTGCGTAACACAATGTCATGGGTTTGACACCCACCCACAGAGGCTTTATTCCACTCATCGCCATTGAAACACAAATAATCAACTCGGCTGGGAATTAAATCTGTGACATCATGTTCAGCAGGAGAATGTTATATCCGCTGAGCCACCATAGTTGGAGGTGTAGTCATGCCTTTGCATTTCTTTTAAAAAATAGCACCTGTGTTCCTTCTGTAGCTTTCAGGTCGGTTCATAGTTCATGTAAAAAAATTGAAGGACACTGTCAATTCCAAAGTGTGTTCGGCGAAAGCCTGTGGCCATTCGACTCCGCGGACGAACGCCGCCGCTGGACGCCGCCGCCGCGTTGCCTAACAGTTGCGCAACGCGCGTTGGAAGGAGCACGCGCAACTGTTGCGCGTTGACGGACGGACGCCGCCGCCGCGTTGCGCAACGCGCGCTGGAAGGAGCAACGCTCAACTGTTGCGCGCTGACGGACGGACGCCGCCGCCGCGTTGCGCAACAGTTGCGCAACGCGCGTTGGAAGGAGCAACGCGCAACTGTTGCTATGCGCCGCTGTGCCATCACGTGATTGCTGAGAGTGTGAGGGGGAGAGGCCACACCTGACACCGTGCCAGGGCACGGACGGACGGACACCGTGAGCATGAGACATTAAAGGCTTTCGCTTTAAAAATGAAGCCATCATTGAACCACACATTTGCATAGTGTGATGTTCCACAAGAGACACCACAGAATGTTGAACATCCCAGCTGTTCATTATTTTTTCTTGTGCTTGGAACATAATAATGCAATATGCATAGATAACTGATGGCAAGAAATAATCCTGAGAAAATTTCAGTCATGTCAGAGGTGTTTTTTTTATTTTTACTTGCGAATTGTCAAATTCCTGCCATTTTGCTATTTATATATGGGTCATTCCATGCCAAGTGTCCCAGACGTGGCGCTCGCACATCGCAGATTTTGCTGATAAAATTTGTGCCTTTTTCCTGTGCCACATAGAGTATTGTGGCAAAACATTTTTGCTCGAAAAAAATTTTGACGATCATGGCGCCCCCTCGAATTTCGCTTGTATTTGTTAAACCGTGCCTTATAGAAAAATGTGTATAAAATCCATTTTTTGTGTGTTGAGCTTCGAAACCACGCTTGCACCATTGCAGAGGTTCTGTTTAGTTGTCCTAATCTTTAATTCCGAAAACTTTGTGTTTCACTACCAGCTACGTATCTTCAAAAACTACGAAAATCTTCAAAGTTCATGATTTTTTCTTGAGCTATCTGGAACTCTCCCTAACCAATATAAATAATAGTATGATTTTCAGGAAAGTGTATTTTAGTAGAAAAATTTTTAGGGGTAAGATAGACTTCAAATCTTCCCGAAAAAAATGTGAAATTAGAGAAAATATTCGATTTGTCGCATGTTTGACCGTATTTTTCATACTGATGCGGTCCAAGTAAAAATCCTCGTCATGCGGCGTTTGATAGTAGACTACATCGTTAAGTAATGAAGAAAGTCTAATCAAATCATTTTTTGTTTTAAGGAAGAAAATAATTTTTGAATTTGGCCCTCCGAACGCGTCCTGCATTTCTTTTTGTTGGTGCTTTGCCGCAAAGCACATGGTCTCCCTTGTAGCTGACACTCGTCACAGGCAGAGGCAAGATGCGAGATGTATGTCAGTGACTCTAGAGTGGTCGAAAGCCTTCTCGCGTTGATGTAAGGGCGACGAGTAATGAATTCGCGTTACATTGGGAGCTTGCTTGGCGGGCCCAATGGTAAGTATGGATGCCCGAGAGCAGCCTATGGCGCCGTTTCCACAATGTGCTAGAGGGCCGTCTGCACAATTAGCATGCGCATACTGAATGAAATAATTCACATTGTATTCACTTGTTTGTCTTGGTATACGTGGTGTGCAGACTAGCTCAAGAAAAAATCACGAATTTTGAAGATTTTCGTAGTTTTTGAAGATACGTAGCTGGTAGTGAAACACAAAGTTTTCGGAATTAAAGATTAGGACAACTAAACAGAACCTCTGCGATGGCGCAAGCATGGTTTCGAAGCTCAACACACAAAAAATGGATTTTATACACATTTTTCTATAAGGCACGGTTTAACAAATACAAGCGAAATTCGAGGGGGCGCCATGATCGTCAAAATTTTTTTCGAGCAAAAATGTTTTGCCACAATACTCTATGTGGCACAGGAAAAAGGCGCAAATTTTATCAGCAAAATCTGCGATGTGCGAGCGCCACGTCTGGGACATTTGGCATGGGATGACCCATATATATATATATATATCAAAATTAAAGGTAATGGTACACAAGAGACATTAAATGTACTTTGTTGTGCATTTAGCATGTATCAAATGAAAAATTCTTGAACATGGGTTGTTGCTGGAGTCAACGTGTCGACAAGTGGTCTTGTCTTTTTCAAGGCAGCTACATAACCTCTGCCTTAGCATGTGTAAAGTTATGCATAAGAAGATCCCAAGAGGAACTCATGATTATGACACACTTGAAAATGAAAAAAGAACATTTCTAGCTTCCTGTTCGAAGTTAAGTTCAGCATTTTTCATTTGCATTATGATCTTGCACAAAGAATTGAATTTAGTGCATTATTTTCACTGAAGCGCTCCTCACAAGGCCTCTTGCAAATTTAAGTTATGAACTGGAAGTTGTAAGGAATCATCTAGGAAGTGTTCATCTGAAATAAATTTTTGTATTGGTTCACTATTGGAACAATTGCAAGAAATTGAACTCTTCTGATTCCATTCTACCAGGAGGCAAGCATTCTGCCATCGCAAACACTCTCCCTCGTTCCCTCGGCAAGTGCCTGCAAAGTGGTTTTTCCCTGTCTTTTCCCATGTACCCTAGGCAAGGGGTCAGAGCAAGACTGAGAAGCTGCATAATTGTCACGCAACAAGCCCCACTTCATCTTTCTTTTTTTCTTCTTCTATTCCTTTTTTTTGCTTTGTGACACATTTCCAGTGGCTGCATTGCATATTTTGCATTAGATGAGCTACCCAAATCATGTGCTGCGGTCAATGACATCGCGAGCCATGCCTCTTGCGCTGAGAATTCATGTAGGTAACTGTCACTATTGCTCAAAATGCAGCTCCTTCAAAAGAAAGGGCACACGACCTTCTGTTTTAAATTTCGACTGCTTTGCACCTCGCAGCGATTTCATACTTTGCAGACACAATTGTCACTGACTGATCTGCGTGTCATGCTTGTTTGTTTGCAGTTCGCAATCTTATTGAGAAGCCTTTTAAAAAAGGTGTGCAAGTATTAAGTATGAAGCATATAAGTTCTTGACAATTTTTTTGCACTCTCTCAGTGTTGAGACATTGTGCAGTTGCATAAGTAGCATTTTCCACCATGTCTCATTTAAGAATTTTTCATACTAAACAAAGGTGTGCACTAAAAAATTATATTGGTTCCAATTCATGCAGGGATTTTGCTATGTTATACAAAAATTTTGTCGAAACAAAATATGGTGGGTACCTTTTGTGGCTGCCTTTGACAAAACAAGGAGATTACAGCAGCAAAAAGAAATTATCTCTCTTAATAAGCTTTAATTGCTCATATTTGCTAGCTAGTCTTCAGCAATTCTGAATATATTCGTGGATTATGTAGAAGTATGTCTTATGTTACGATATACAATACATCATTTGCTGGTTCAAAAATACAAGAGACATGCATCTTGCTGGATATATGCAGATACCAGGTACAAGCATGCATTTTTTTCATAATCCTCCAACATGGCTGTGTGATGGATTGTGTGAGCTTTATGTTTTGGCCAAGTTTCTGATCATTTTTATAGAATTTTTATAGGTGCATAAACTGGGCAATTTCAGTGATGGTAGTGTAGGTAAAAAAAAAACACGAGAATTTTAGGGTAGGAATAAAAACAGAAAAATGTCACTCAATTTCAGGAAAAAAACAAACATGCTAAGCTAAAATGTGCTATAAATTATTGCTTTGTGTACTACAAGTTACTGTTCAGGGCAGTAAATAATTCTGTGTCCATGTAACATGTTTTTGGCAGCACACACTCGGAGGATACAATTGATGGCTTCATTTACAATGTCATGTGCTTGGTTGCCTATGATTTATTCATTCATTGATACAGCAATTATTCATACAAGTCTGTTTCTGTTTTTCTCTTTTTTTTGCTTCACAGCTAGATGCAGAGAAAAGAGTCTGTTGTGTTGCAATAACAGTTGGAAATCATGCTCTGAGGCTCAAGCTTCAGTTCCCACAACTTTATCCTTACAATGCCAGCCCGACTTTCCAGTTTCTCAAGGGAACAACAGTGGACAGCAACATTGAGACCAGATTAGCAAAGGTTTGTATGTGTGCTAACTTTTGCTAGTTGAAGCTTTGAGCAAACCCTTTGCACATAGCACAAGAAATATTTTACACAAATATGCATTTAATGTATTAGTTAAGATAGGTCGACTATGTATTTCAATTGCCGAATTGGTGCATAAATAAGAAATGTGCCAGACTGTATCCTAAGGATGAAAAGGTGTTTTTTGCATTGTGTATTCTAGGTTCTAAGAGTAACATCTGAGCAGCATGTCAAAAGAAATCGCAACTGCTTAGAACCCTGCCTACGACAGCTGGTAGCAACGCTTGAAAGTTGTGTGGTAAGTAAATGGCACTTGGCATTCACATTTCCAAGGCTGCATGATTCATGGCGAAATGTTATAATAAGCATTGTGCTTTCCTGTAGGAATCAGCTGAAGTTGAGGACTCGGACAGTGGTTATCTTGCAGAACGCCTCAAGCATCCTTATGCTGTCTATGGCTCCTTTCAAGATTCTAGTGTGCCATTTCCAAGGACATCAGGAGCAAGGTTTTGTGGGGCAGGTACTAGTAGAGTGATGTTTATTTGGCAGCTCGCATAAGTATTCCTAAGGTTATGCCTTGGATTGCACTGCCTTGTTAATTAAAATGAGAAAATTACTGTGATGTAGAGAGCACAGAACTCGTGTAGGGGCACGTAACCATGTGTACTGAAAATTTGGCAAGTACGCATGTTTAAGGAGTGCCTCTGCCTGGACTTGAGCCTTCTTGTTTACACATGGAAGTGTGCAGGTGATTTTTTGCTCTTGAATGTAAATATAAAAATATTACCATAAAAAAAAACGGGAGTTTACAAAAATCGTGGTAAACTGAACGTACAAAGAATGCAGGGGAGAAAACAAGAATCAGATTTTTGAATGTGTTAGTTTCCTTAGTTTACTGCAGGGCTGTTAATGATTGCTTGTTTTCCTGCAATTACATTCGGACTCCATGGGGAACGTAAATAAGTCCGAATTATCGAATGTCCGAAAAAACGAATCCGTCAGAAAAAAAAATACTTTTATTGACACTTCAGGGTCCCTGTGGTCGAAAAAAAGTTGTCAATGCGTTGCTGCCCGCACTTCCGTTTATGTGCAACTAAGTCCGCCTGTATCTCCGCCAGTGTGATGTGATCGCTGTACGCGATGAGGAGCTGGTTTCGTTCGTGAATGCAACGCGTCTGTACGGCGCACTTAGCTGTCGCGCAAAGAGGCAGCATGAATGGCGGCACGGCGCGTTTGGGTTCTCGCCTACTAAATGCGTGCACTACGCATGCAACTGCACCAAGCCACATGCACTAACGAGCAGTTGACTGAAGATGCTTATCGTAAGGCTTGTCAGCGATTGAGCCGTACTGGCGCATTTGACACCTGCCGCCATCACGCCTCCGTGCATTTCCACTGCTTATCCGTAAAGACATCGCCGCACGGCGCCGTGATAGCGGCCCCTTTGAATTTCCGGTCCGCTTCACCCCATAACACTTCGGCATCGCGACAAAGCTGACTTTCGGACTCTGCTACTGTCGCAAACAGGTCGACTCGCGAAAGCGCTGTTTCGAACCTACGAGATGATAGACGCGGCAGAGGTGGGGGCCTGCAATTTGGGCAGAAAGTCCGAAAAATCGGACGCCGAAGAGTTTTAGCGTCTGAAATTTCCGACGTTCTTGACCATTGACGTCTATGGGGCTGGTGACAGTGCCGCGAAAGCATCCGAATTTTCGAGCATGTCCGGAAAAATCGGCAGTTGACTGTATCTGCTGCGTTTCGTTATTGTCGGCGCGGCCTTCGGCGCTGGCTGTGAGGGCACCGTTGGCGCCATTTAATCAGATCTTTTGAGACAGCAGAGCGTAAAATAAAGCAAGTCTCAAGATAAAAATGAACGCGCACGCGCAGAACGCTTTACCGCAGACACATTCGACAGAATGGCGGCGATGCAGCGCGGGGATACAGGAACCGGAATGTAGATGTTCGCGATGTCGATACGATTTGGATGGATGGATGGATGCTATGAGCGTCCCCTTTATAACGGGCCGGTGACATGTCTGCCACCCGGCTCGAAGAAAAAAAAAAGCAAAAAAAACTTCCTTGTTTCATGCTGGCCTGATACCTTATCTACATTGATTAAAGGGACCGACAACTGCCCAGAATATGAAATGAGTTGACTCCACTGATGTAAAGATTGTCCGTCGCACTGACTCAAACCAACCCTGTTTTTTTCGTGAGAGATGGATTTATATTTTTATTTCTTAAATGAAAGTCGCGAAAAATGACCTGTGGCACCTCTGGCGGCAAAAACATCAACGATCCGATGAAGACGGCCACGTGACCATTGATTACTGTACGCGGTCGACGATGTTTTTGTTAGTACTGAAATATTGTTTGTTTCTTTATATTAAAAGGTACTACTCCATAAAAATGTACACACATGCCTGCGTTAGTAATACACATTAAAGTGGCACTGCCTTCGCGTGACGTAATGATCCCATGCTCGTCAGTGCCTCTTGAGCAACTTTTCAACGTGCTCATGCAACCGCGCACGCAGTTTCCAGGTCGCTAAGATTTTGGAGCGACATAGTTTTGCTGCCTATACTTTCTCTCAGAAATGACGCGCGCTGCTACTCGGTGCGGCCGTGCATATGCACAATTACGTTTTCAATTACTTGGCTTGGCTCGTGTATAGAGAGAGTAACGACGCCGGGACAAGCCATCCATGACACAGGCTCAGGCAACCTTGGGCGCAGGCGCACAGAACGCTGTACAAATACCGGGAAGGTGTATAAAGCCACACATCTCATTGTAACAGCTTGCTATTTTCAAAAATGGTTGGAAAGCTCAAAATAAAGGTGGTTAAGCATAGTTACAGTAACTCCTGCGAAAGCAGAACAACGACAGCTTTCACAAGGGCTAGCGGCATCGCTATCAATTATCAGCGTTGCTGGAGCAAGCCTCCATGCGTGTTTGGAGCCTTTCAGATCGAAAAATACTGGTTATAAGATAACTACGTGCTTTTCGGATAAACCACTGCAGCTACAAACGCTACGAAGGGTGAGCTTCCTGTCGCGCCGTAAAAAACTGGGTCGAGAAAAATCAGTTGTCGGTCTCTTTAAATCTATGTTATTATACCAAAAAAATTATAAATTCACGGTCTATCTCTCTGCCTCTTAAGGCAGAATGACCTTATTTTTTTTCCCCATTATTTATTTTTGTACTTTATCTCTACTTTTCTGCCACCAATACTCTAACCGTCTCTTACTTATTTCTATCGCGGACGTGTTCACCTTTCCATTGTTGTCCCTAAAACCCAAGGCTTCATGTAGACTCGTGCCCACACGTATACCTGGGTGAATAACGCCACATTTCCCACAGTTGACCAGTGCCTCCAAGATCGGCATTTCTAATCACAAATCTGAGGTATAAAGTAGCGATCGAAATAGAGCCTCATAGATCACCAATTAGCTTTCGTTTTTGATCTCTGAGGCCACACTTTGTATGGTACGGGTGCCGGAGGAGATAATAGCTGGCGATTCGGCGTGCGCGATAGTCTCGGACAGGGTCCGGATTATCAAATGTAGATCTCGCAGCTGTCCAAAATATCGGTCGTCTTTACACATTACTTCTATGGGATCATCGGCGGTGCCGCGCAACTGTCCGAATTATTGAGCATGTCCAAATTATCGGTGTCCGATTTATCGGTCGGCGACGTATCTCAATTACACAATTTAGATTGTTTGTTTATACATATTGTAGAGCTACATTCTTAGGTGTGTCTGTATTGAATTGAGCCAGAGCTTACTAACACTTGCTGAATTTCTCAAGCAAATGCCATGGTTGATTCATGCCAATAATGTTACCGGGAATATTATATACATAGACTATTTGATTTCTCTCTGTCAAAAAGAAAATAACGGTATGAGGAAGTGGCTGATTCCAACTTAATTTTTTTACATGTTACAACTACAGTGACATGCTACCACAAAATGCCACTTTAAAACCACCATTGTAGTAGACAATAAGATAGAACGCCTAGTAGTACAATAAATGTTGCAATCCTCCTTGTGAAGTGTGCTGAAGCCACTAGAACACTCACAATTGGAGTGTGCGCTGTTGCATCCCCATGTTTTTTATATTGTAGATTTGTACATCTACACACACTGTCCCTTTGCACCCACGTCACATGTTCATTAACATTGACCAGTGATATCGCTTACCTTAGTTAAAATAATGAATGATATATAACCAATATTTATGCTGGGAAGCTTGATGCATCAATTGGCTGAAATGTGAATGATTGTATCTAGCAAATAAATTGACTGCAAAGGTTTACCACCCGACCTTTCTGCTTCTTTTTCAAGTCTTTGTTTCCTAGTTCGCGCTAATATGTATCCCTTTGACATCAATCAACTAACCCAGCAACAAGTCTTACTCAGAATATTAATAAGCTTTGTACACTTGTTTATCAAACAGCTTATGCTGTTCTTTGCTGCACTGCTCATTAGCTGTTGTTGTGAAGATATTCTTTGGGTATGTTAACACGGTAGCATTCACTTTGTATCATTTAGTACAAATATCACTTCTTGATCTTTATATTCTGTACTTTGCGGTTCCTATTTCCATAACCTTAGCTTCTTTAACAAGAATAATTATGCTACATTGTCACGGATCTCCGGATAACAGCCGGACAGAAGGAATGGACAAGGCGAGAGCGTTACACACACCTATTTTAATTACACACAAAAAAAGAAAAACACACATTTTTACCCCAAACCACTGCAAACATATAAAACATACCGACACTAAATAAAGCTATCACAAAAAAAAAGTGAAGGAAACAAACATCTATACAGTACGAAGCGTTCTTCGCTCAAACAACTCACGGCGTTCTGTGCCGATTCACGATGAGGCGAGGCGTTGCGTTGAGCACTGGAGTCAACGCCGGCGTACAAGTCGGTGACGCTGTCTTTCTCTGGTACGGAACGCGAGCTGGCGTTGTCGTTGAGGCTGGGAGGCTCGGAGTCAATGACCTCAGCGTCGACTTGCGCTGGTCAGCATTTCCCGGGAACTGGACTGGCTCAGGCGAGGCCTACGGAGCGGTGCCGTAGGACGAAGCGTTCGGGACACAGGCCGATGACGCTCCCTGGCCGCTGCGGGTGTTCGCGCCTGCCATCCATTTCCTAGGACGTGTCCTTCGATGGCCGGTGACTACGGTGCGATGAGCGATGGAGCACGAGACTACGGTGCGATGCCGTAGAACAAAGGGAGCCGGAGCGCCCGGTACACAGGCCGGCGACGCTCGTGCCCGCCTCCCGCGCTCACGATCGAACACCCCAGGGCCCTATGCCCACGTCATCTTCTTTTTTATATCTTCTCCTTCGTTTTTCTCTTCTTCTAGTCATGCGGTTATACGTCAGTCTACGCTCGACGTCTTCCTCTTCTTCTGTCACATTTTATTTGTCACCTCCTATATGTGACATACATGCCTTTATTAATCTCCAGCTAGTCTAGCATTTTATTTTGTCCATGCTGATCTAACAAACCTTTTGTCCTTTTAAATGTTCTGTTCACTCCTGCAGGAGAGATAGCTTCTACATTTGCAAGCTCAAACTGATAGTCTCATCTAGCAGAGGACAGTTAGGCGAGTTGGTGCAAATTCATGTTTGAAGAATGCACTAAAAAAACCATAACACAGAGAAACGTCCTGTCCCCTTCGTTTCTCTGTGTTGTGGTTTTTTTTTGCGCTTTCTTCAAATATAATAGTCTCATGCCTTAGTTGGTGGAGGATCAACCATGGAATCAAGATATTGCAGATTCAATTCTTAATTTGAGAATCTTGCCCAGTCTACCATGTCCATAATTATTACCTAAAATGAGAAATCTTCTTTTTTTTTTTAGCAAAATTTTGCGAGTGCTTTGCTAAATTTAGGTTCATATTGCCTATCCAAATTGTGTGTACATGCATGTTTCTTTTTTTTTTCCTCATCTGACTGCATACATTGAATTGTATGAGACTTCCTTCATCATTTGCAGTGTCTGTCCTGGTTTTGTGTGTAGTTATTGACCTTTTTTTACCTAATGACTCGCATTCAGGACCTGGTTGTGCTAACGCTTCCAATTGCAGGAAAGAAACTATGGGTTTAATTTAAATTGATGGCTTTCTGTAGCTTTTGCACCCATTTTGGATGAACATCAGGCAATGAGCGCCTTGAAAGTAAACAACATGGGTTACTTGGCATGTGTCCAAATAAACAACCTGTTGCTGACTGCTGTCAGACCTACTAGATAACATGGAGTTTACTACTGGGGATGTGTCTGAAAAAATACTTTGGCACTGCATATGGGATATTGGTATGTGCCCATTCTTGGCCAATCACCCAGAATGGATGTGCCAAGCAGTAGCTTTCTTTAGCTACTTTGCTTATTTTGAATTAATGTTGGTCATTGGCCAATCTCACAAAATAAAAACCAGGAGGAGAGTAAGGAGTGAAGAGAGAAATTACAGGTGTGTAGGCAAATAAGATATCTGATTGGTTGGAGCACAAGCGAGTGACGTTATGCACTAGGAGAGGAGGGTGTGTGCCAGCTTCAAGCACAGCTTCCACATCTACTATGACAACTTGATGGATAGCCATTGCAGTGAAGTTGCAGCCAGGATCCTAGGAATAGTTGGAAGTTGCCATGGAGCTTTAGCTGGGGTTGCTGCTGTGATCACAGAATATACCATGTCATGGTATCATTTGACATTGTGGCTTGCAGCGAGGTTGTCACTTAATGGGTATGCTGATGAGTTTATAGTGTTTTGTGATTCACAAATATCATGGGGGTATTCAGCAAGTTTCATAAAAAAACTCACTGGCTTCGACAACCATCTTCAATAATTTCTGCCGCAAATTCTTAAAGGGGTACTGACACAAAATTTCGCGGCCGAGATAGCCTGCTGGATTGATTCCCGTGTACGTGCGCGTACCATCTGCAAAATATCGACAGCGAATAAAGCTTGGAAGGTATTTTATATGAATTTTGAAGTTGGTGAGCGCGATCCAGCATTATAGGCCGCACCTGGTGCATTGACACCCTCGGAGGTGACCCGAGGTGACCCCCCTACTTCCCCTACGTAACCGTTGCAGCCGGTACAAGTTATGATGACGTTGTAGCCGCCATTTCTGTTTTGACGCGCTTCCCGACGAATCGCTCCTCGCCAGCGGGTCAAACCTGAAGTGATTCGCCACGTCGAAAATTCCTTCCATCCGCGCCACAAGAAAATCGTCGCCATCAGACGACGATGAGCCCGACGACGACAGACCGCGCGGAAATGCGTCACTGTTCTGTGTGCTCACGTGATCGAGCGTTTCACTCGCTAGGCGGCTTGTCGTTTTTGGAGCTCTGTCAAACCGAAACTGAGGCTGTGTCGGTAATGAGGAGCTTGTAATTAATTATCTGTCGCGCGCTGCAGCAAACGATGTGCCGTGTAATGACTAACAGACTCCCAGCAACACATTGCAGCAAAAAAACGCGGGCCAAAAATTTTTGTGTCAGGACTCCTTTAAATCTTTCACTACAGCTGAATGAATAAAGCTGGCCTTGGTACTACACTCTAAGAAAAAATCGAGTATTTGGGGAGTATATCTGCCACACAAAAATAATTGTCATCTAGCTTGCTCGTGCTTCCTTTCTTGAAAACCTCGCTCTCATCACTTTCCTATCAAGAATGCTATATCACGATGATAACGCACGCGCCATTTGTGACTGGGAAGTGCCAAGACCACAGTGATAACACGAGAAAAGTACGCAAGGTGGATGACGATTACAGTTGTGCGGCAGAAATACTCCCCAAAACTCTATTTTTTCTTACAGTGTATACCCCTTATCAGGTACTTCACACAACACCACATAGTACACCCAGCACACATAATATGCAACCTAAATCATGTGCAGTTAGAAATGCAACCTAAATCATGTGCAGTTAGAAGTGGGAAATGCATAAATGCATGTGCCCTGTAACTTTAACAGATTTTTTTCTTCTTTTTGCTGAAACCTGCACAAGTAATTTGTGCTGCATGGCTCATCATGACTACCATGGTTCAGATTTATACATGTGCATTAGCTGCAACTATCTCAGAGCACTGTTCCTTATGAGCAGTTTGTATAGTCTCTACGTAGTCTCAATCTAACTATAGCAGTGTGCTGTACAACTTGCCCTCTTACTAATCTTTGCCTAATAGTTATTTATACAGGGAAAAGACACATTTTATTTGTAATTTCACTATCTTATGCCTTGCTACATTATACTTCACAATCACTTCTTTGTCAGACTTTCTTGTGTGCTTCACACGGCCGTCCCATCTGCAAAAGATGAATGCCCCCACGGAGGTGACACCACGATCACTGAGTGCATTGGGAGCCTACCTTGCCTCGCAGCATAAGGCTAGCCGACCCCCTTCCACTTCATCCTTAGTCAGCCTCTACGCTCCTCACAGTCCAGGAACAGCAACTGCACAACCGCAGGATGTCTCCATCTCATCCTTCTATTATAAAGAAAGGGTAAGCTTTCTCATTGCTGCATACAAAGTTCCACAGTATACGCATGTCGGTTGCACTGCGATGAGCTAAAGGTAGCAAATGCACAAGGCTCCCACACTAGATGCCTTAGCCTAAAAACGAGGTACCTTGGCACAATGAATAGTTCCACAGCATTACTGAAGCGAAATGTAAGCAACAGTATTGCCAAAATGTGAGGCTGCCTACTTAGAGATTCTGTTTAACTCTAATCATGCCAGTTGCAAGGAAATTTCACTTTGACAAAATTCATTATAAGTTTCACAGTAAAACCTTCTTAATTCAAATTTCACAGGACCGGAAATAATTTCTGAATTAACCCAATTTTGAATTTTTGCGAATATCAAGTAAACAGTTTTATTTACTGAATGACTCTGCAAATCCTCTTCTTTTGCTTAAAAGGAAAGTGTAAGCTGCAATTCTCACAATCTCGCAACTTTTTTATCAGTGCAACCGTTGCACAATTCATCCAGGATACCCACCACGGTGGTCTAGTGGTTACGGTGCTCAGTGCTCAACTGCTGGCCCGAAGGTCACATGATCGTATTTGAGCTACGGCGGCCGCATTTCTATGGGGGCAAAATGCTGGAGGCCTGTGTACTTATATTTATGTGCAGGTTAAAAAACACCAGAGGGTCAAAATTTTCGGAGCCCTCCACTATGGTGTACTTCATAATCAAATCATGGTTTTGGGATGTGAAATCCCAAGAATTAAAAGAAAAATTTAATTAATCCAAGATGTGCTTTGAATGTGATGTTCTTATTGCGGGAGAATACTCCTTTTAATTAAAGCAGGATTAAAGAAATTGTAATATCTGTGTTCTCCAGAAAGTGCAGCTTCATGCGATAACATATTTCTTTGTATTAATTTGTGCAGATTAAAAAAAAGTGTTTACAACAATGCCTCCTATATATTTTCAGAAGGGAAGAGGCAGAACTCAAAGGAGGACTGGCCGCCAGGCATCTTCACAGCAGCATCCTCTGCCAAGTGCTGCCGTGCTCATCTATAACATGTCGGGGATTATGCCCATAAACCAGTTTCTGGCTCAAAACTACATGTAAGCCTGTAGTTTTCTTCTCTTGACTGTGAGCAAAAACAGTGCGCAGCCACAGTGCAGCTGTGGCATGGTAGCTTAGAAACCTTAGTGCTTTATTTTATGAACAAATTATAGGAGTAGCAAAGTCTCTCTATTCATTAATCACCATCTTCGTTGGTCTAAATCTGTTGCATATTTTAAAAAATCCAGTAATTGACTGGAGTATAATGCACTCAAACCTCATTATATAACAAAGTCACATCTGCCACGAAAATAGCTTCGTTATGTTCGAAAATTCATTAAAACTGTTTATTTGTAAGACTGTATCTGCGACAAGACTATTCTTCATTTACTTTGTTATAACCAATAATTCGTTATATCCGTGTTCGTTATATCGAGGTTTGAGTGTATCCTGTTGTACTTTGAAATGTTCCAGTACTAATAGTAACTGTTGCAAAGTTTAAATAGTAAAAGCTATCAACCTGGCAGTGTTGTACATCTAAACTAGTGCTGGTGATCTGAAATTTTTTAAACCTATTAGCTCATGTTTATTGCTATGGTTATTTTTTTGCAATCTTCAGTGGTGTTTTAAGCATGCATGAGTCTACATAGTAGTTCCATCAGCCCTTTCTTGGCTAACTTGTCACATTTATTTTCATTCACTTAACACATGCTGCACTCTTGCTTGAAAGACCAAGCATATGTATAGAATATTTGTGAAGTATACACATGTGCGCATACATATTTAGGTACACAAGAGCGGATCAACATAAAAAAAAAATTAATTACCTACGCGGGGAAAAAAAGTGCATTGAAAGGAATAACAAAAGGCATTACTGTGATAAATGGAGAATTGTTGTACTTTTTCATGAAGCTTCCATAAAGAAAGAAAACATTGTTATTACTACGGCATTGCAGGATCTTAAAAGAAAAAAGGAAGAAAGAAGTGAGCATGTAAAACTGTAACATACGTAAAATGTGATGCTCATTTCAGAAAGTATTTACATGATCAAATGAAACTAATAAAAAGGAGTATTACGAAAGCGGGCTGTTAGCATTTGACAAGAGTATGAGCACATGTAGCAGATCCTATTCAAAGTTATACACAAGGTAATTCTCATGACTGTTACTTTACTGATTTATTGGTATGCAAAAAAAAAGTAATTTTAATTAAGATAGGGCTATATATGAGCAATGTTTCTGCACAGATTTTTCTTACACATCTTTGTTTGCTGCACGCAGTATGCATTAGTTACATCCGCCATATGCTGTGCAGCTAAAAATCAAGAAATCGGTAGCTGATATACAATAACAAATTCTTTTCCATGTCGCAAAACACTCGTAGGTTGGATAATGGAGACCCTGTCAGTGCCTGCAACCACAATGCTACGTGTGCTGCAAATGTGGGACGGAAAGACTTGGCACAGGTTTTGTGATTTGTCTGTTTGGCCTTCTCTAAAATACTATCTCTTTGCAGTATGCCTGCTTGATGATGCCCTGTAAAATGTGTTTGCATGTCCAGGTCTGGTCCTTGGCAGCACTTATTGCAAGTCCACAGCTTTCACATGACAAACCGGGGCCTGATGCAGCTGTTCCATGGGCACAGCACCCCTTCGGTCGACAGATGCTGGAGTCCATGTACGTGGTTTTTCTTTCCCGCACTTATTGCTCATTTCGTTTCTTCACTGCACTGTGTAACAGCACAGGGTTCGTAGCGGTCCTTGAAACCCTTGAAAACCCTGGAATTTTCAAATAGCATTTTCAAGGCCTTGAAAGCCCTTCATTTTTTTGTAGGTCCTTAAATGTCCTTGAATTTTGTCAATACACTTTTGTGAGCCAATTTTTAGCTGTTGCATTTTGGATAGTTCTGTGCAAATAATCGAGCACATATTACAGTTGTTGAATTCGCTATCATATTAACTTAAAATTTGAAAGTATTTATAAAAAAATGAATTATTCTACCACATGTAATCCGCCTTAAAGATGGTTTCACTGCACCACGGGACTGCTGTGCCGTCAAACCCTCTTGTCAGGGGAAATCTGTGTCAGCGCGAAGCAACACTTCTGCACTTCAGTCATTTTTTTATTAGCGTCTTATATTGCCCAAGTGTGAGAAATTTTAAAATTTAAAGTATTTTTCCACATATAGTTTGCATCCTACTACTATTTGAATTCACTTCAAACTTATTCGACACTAATTGCCGTTCACTTTGAGCCTAGAAAGTTATATTCACACAAGCCTAGACCAGAGGGTTAACGAGGATTTTATTTTGTGGCAGCGGGGAGGGAAGGGTGACCGACCCCTTTGTATATATTTGAGTGTGTGTGCATACATACTTGTCAGGTGAATGTGTTCATCGCCTAGTTGGTACTTGCTATATGATATAATTGCCCCTAAAATGACTCAAAGTTGGAAGCACTGCCCATGTTGTCGTGTCTGTGTTTCTTTCCTGCATTTTTGTGTTATATTAGCGGCAATAATGTCATCTATATATTCATATAAGTTGAAAAAAATTCTCAGGCTGGCGATGCACATTTTGTGTGTGTGTGCGTGTGTGCACGCTCACACAATACACCTATATTGTGAGGTGAATCAATTTAACCAAACTAGCAGAAGAATACTGAAACCTGCAGAAAACAGTGTAATGCCATAAAACCTGCAGTGAACAAAACATGAGCGAAGAAAGGAACTGTGAAAACTCCTTTAGTTCGCTATTAATTATGAAAAAGTGCCTGCTTTGGCTTGTGTGCAGTGAAAGATGTTCTTCATGCTGTAAAAGCTGGTGTTCCCTTTTTCTGCGATCTCAACAAGTGTTGTTTCAAGTCCTTGAAAATTTTTTGTTAGGTGCTTGAAAATCCTTAAAAACCCTTGAATTTTTTTCTTCAATGTTGCTATGAACCTTGCAGCAGCACAAACAGTTAGAACAGCTCTGTGTGCTTTGATGCATTAATGTAGCTGGTGCAACTGTCACCTTAGAAAGGTTACAGCACATACAGACGGGGACAAAGTGAAAAAGAAACAAGACATAGCGCTGTGTCTTCTTCTTCACTTTGTCCCCGTCTATGTGTGCTGTAACCCTTCTAAGATGCAATACCAACTAGCCCACCAAGCCATCCTTGTGAGCAAGTGTCACGTTTAGAACTGAGACTGCTACCTGTTTAAAATCCCTGTACTAACATGTCTCTTGTCTTGAAATGAAAGGGTTGGGGTGTTTGAAGGTAGTAAGCATAAAAAAAAATAGTCACAGTTTCGCCGCAACGGCGAAGCAATGAATGCGATAGCAACAAATTGGAATGTAACGCGAAGAACGAAAACCAGCTCAAAATTTCCAGCCCGTCGCTCAAGCGCAAAGGACGCATGAAAAGAACACACACAGGACGAGCGCAAACTATCATGCGTCACAGCTCGACACTTGAAGCGCACTGCTCACACATAAAGCAGGACGCACAAAACGAACGAACAGGTACACACAGGACGAGCGCGAACTAACTGTCACAGTTGTTACTTATTTCTGTTTGAACAGCGCGCTCGTTTCGCAAACGCGGCTGCTGCAGTGAGCAAAGTGGCCTTCGTACGCTCTGTGACTTCAGCGCGGACATCGCGGGGAAAGCACAAGACAGACAACCCCCTGCTCCACCCCCACCCCCGCCCCCTTCTTTCCTTGGATAAGCGCACGAATGCGACTATGCCATGTAGGGTGAAGAGAAACGGCATTCACAGGAGCAGGGCGAGCTGGCCGACGCCTTTAAGTGCGCCCGTTGCGCTCCTAGCGCCATCTCGCTGGTAATGAAGAAACACTTATAAGTGCCTGCCATCTCCGAGTACAGCGGTAAAGGGTGTGTATGTAACGCTCGCCGTGAACCACCTGGACGATCTGTGCTTTGTGGCGTAGTGGTTAGAGCCACGTGCTGCGGATCGAGAAGGCGCTGGTTCGATTCCGCGCTTCGGAAGCTTTTTTGGAATTATTTTTCTTTGGGACTTTTATATATATATACAGTACATACTTATACATATAGGCAGCATGACGACGGCGACGGTGACGGCAAAAAACACCCGAGACTGTCTATATAATTGCTATCGCAATAAAATGTTATCAGTAATTGTAAAGCCTGCCATGAGCGGGCTTTTACAAATTGACGCATATAGTGCCGGCTTTTAGCCCTTTTCATGCAACAGACAAACTGGGCTCATCCACACATTTCTGGTAAAAACAGCCATGGATGAGCTCAACTCGTCAACCATACTCGTCCTTTTCTCGCACTGCTATGAAGAAGCTCACTTTGTCTTGGCACTTTGCTGCACTTCTGGTAGATTGCAACACACATACACTTGCATTCATAGCAATGTCTTGACAGTGAGAGTAGCTCATTTTCATTGTTACTGACTGGATGTCTTCCTCATTATTTTTAAACAAACTTATATTACAGCACTAATGGTCAGATTGTAAAAAAAGATAAACAAAACTCAAAGTTTTTCAAACAATATCAGATCTCTTACTAGTGCTCTTTCTAGAAAGGAAGCGTTCATATATCCAGGTGGCTCAATGGTAACCTCTTCAATACGTCTTTAGAAGTTGGGCTAAATGTAGGAAAATATTTCTCCCTTGGGAAAAAGTGAGGTTAGGGCATTGAACTTAGCCAAAGCCTTTCGAGAAATTTTACCAGGGCTTGGTTGGAGGAGGAATTTGACTAGAAAAGTCCCAGGCTGTGGCTTTGAATCTACAATGAGCTCACTGTTTTCGTCTTACAGTGAAGGTATCATTAGACTATATTCTTTTAAGAATGTACATAGGTAATGTGCTGCATTTTATCAGATTAGCTCCAATTTTCTGAAAGCTACACCTTAAGAAAACTTCTTGGGCAGTGGAAAGATCATGCTTTATTGAATGTGGGGGTACCAAAGAGTTAAAAAAAAACACTTAATGCAGTACACAAACATGGCATATGTCTAGCAATCGGGTGGTCCATGCAGTACTTTGAACATAAGCAGTCAGCTGGTTTTTAAAACATTTTGTGATGTCGGTTATATCAGTGTGAAAATGAGCCCTACCTCTCTTCTTACATAATTCTCTCATGCTGGTCCTTGCATCGCAATCCCTTCAACATGTGAAAAAACCCTCGGTAATGCGACTCTGGTTATAGTACTATACTTGTGTATCATTCATGTCATGCATGGAACGTGGGTCTTCATTACTATTCAAAGATTGTTCATTGATATTAATGAATTGACCGTGAATTATTTGGTGCTATGAATTTTGTGTGCAATTAATTCAAGTGTTGTATTGTGTGCCTTTTCCAGCGTCAGCCACTACCTAAAGCATTATGACATACAAACTGTGGCCATGTTGTGCTGTATCTTCAGTGGTGAAAATGCAGATGGCAGCTGTGGCAAGAAATTTGCTTTTGATCAGGCCTGCAGTAGCGTAAGTTGCCGCGTGCTTCATCACCTTTTTTGAAATTGTAAACTGTTAGACTTTACTGCAGATGGTGCTCACTTGCTGGAGTTAACTTTTTCCAGACTCACTAATGTAACTGTTGTGGTAGTTTGACTATACAGTAAAACCTCGGTGATACGAATCTCGCGGAGTTATCAAAAATATTCGTATCATCCAAAATTCGTTTTACCCAAAAACATTTCCAGAAAAATTAGTATGCGACAAAAGAAAGTTGGTATACGTTTTTATTTAGTGTTTCCCAGGGCTGCACCGACGTCATGAACAGCTTTAAATGATTGCCAGTACAGTTCTAGACGTCAACGATCATACTTGTACTCGTAAATATATGGTGCATGTGTAATCAATGAACCAGATGTGTTGTGACCCGTGACCGCTAGTAGCCCCCTTCCTAATCTTACTACGCTTTTCTGCATGACGTCAGAGTATTGCGGCAAAAGTGACTTTAAAAGTGCATTGCACGCGATAGATGAAGGCCAGAAAATTTTTAAAATCGCTGTCCTTTATTGCTGTTACCTTCTTATCACGGTGGTGTTGGGGGTGCTATTCGGGAGATTTACGGCTGTGCCCGCACAATCAGGAGGTTTGCTCAAAATCCGGGAGTCTCCTGTGCAAACCGGAGAGTTGGCATGTGTGCGCGTTCGTTGCGAGGCCTAGCTCCTTCGCCAAGACCATCTGCTTCGTCTCTTGGGGTCTTCGTCCACCATTCATGGGACTTCATAATGGACCCGCAGCCCAAGTTTGTTTTGTTTCATAGAACGTCTCATTTAGAGGACATGACTTGCATCGACGTGGCAGGCACGTGTTAAAACTGTACAAGGACGCTGCTGCCTTGAGCACAGCAGCACGTGTCAACGTGTTGGAAAAAAAAAGAAACGCGACGTCAGCGCCATCTGTAATCTAAACGCGAAGGTGCATAAAGGCCTCCGACATTCGCGCACACAATCTCGGAGGTAACGACGCGCCATTAACGGTCGCGCAGCGCGCATGCCCGCACCTGCCGCATCTTCCACGACAGCGCGGGCAGCACCTGTGCGCATCTGTGCGCTAGCATACGTTCGTATCAAACGTCGCGGGGTAAAAATCGGTTCGCAACAACCGTACTCGAATACATTGCAGGCTAATGGGCCCTGGCCGGGACCACAGAAAAATTCGTATCGCCCTGAAATTTGTACGAGCCGTGATCGTATCACTGAGGTTTTACTGTAGTCATTTTCTAATTACCAATTTTAGAAATATGCAGTATGCCTATGTATTTTTATGAATAAAGCAATAAAATGGTCACCAGTTATTGTTAGTATATATTAGGTGCCATTGTAACTGTTCAATTCATAAATGGGGACATTAGTACCCATCAAACTAGCCTGTAGTAACTGAAGAAACTCGCACAAGTTTTCCACATATGGCAACCCATTCTAGTTCTTTTTCTTTGGCTCCCATAGGTGATAGAACTAAATCTTGTAAAGAACCTTGAGTTCACCTTTTCTTTGTCATTAACTTTTCTTTTCTTTAACAGAAACAAAAGCTATACTGGACAAGGCACCTTCTGCAGCCATTAGGGCTATTTTTTTACCTACGCTTTGTACATGCTCATGAAGATGAGCATTGGGCAGGGCAGAGGCAATGATGTGTTGTGCTACACTCGGCTGATTGAACTACAGCAAACCAGGGCAGACTGTGTCTCATTGGTGTCATCTTCTGTGAAAAGCACCCGACTTCACGCTTTCTTAATTTGTATCCACTGGCTGTGTATACCTCCTTGCCTGAACACCAAAAAAAACAAGGAGTTTCCTCTTGGCGACAAATCTTGACAAACTGGCTGAATGCATCACGAATACACAGTGCACAAAGACCATCCGTTAGTAGAACTTCTATTTTACTGGATGACGTGGTCACTTCCCTTTAGGGGTATTCAGACGGGGGAGAAATGCTCGGGGGGGACGAGGGGATTGCGGATCACGTGACCGCGACGTCACGGATTAGCGAGTGGGCATGACCCCCCCCCCCCCCGCGCCTCCTCGGGGGAGACGGGGACCTTTTCCCCGAAAGGACGAACAATCCCCCGGCGGTAGAGGATATAGTGAAATTTCGAGCTCTTGTTTGGCCACATTGTTGCACTTGCTCCTGCAAAGAGCGGCAGCGGGTGTACAGTCTGCAGCTACATGGTCATCTGCGGCTCGTCGTCAGCAGCTCGTCAAATGGGTGGTGCAAGCCACCAGAGTAGTCTAGTAACACTGGTCTCCCCCTCTGTTTGCCTCTGTCCGTGTGAGTGGGAGGCATTTGTGGAGACTTCTCCTCGCAAGCTGACGTCACAAGGCTCCGCCTTTATCCCCCGAGCATTTCTCCCCCGTCTGAATACCCCTTTAGTGACGGGCAGTCATGCCAGCACTTTACTGTTGTCCTCTCTTCAAAACTTCACCGTCGCTGCCATGTATACATGCTGACAGCACCATCAGTTGCAGACAAAATGGTGCCATGCATTTGTAACACACGCCTCTTTGTCCATCATCTGCTGCCTACACTCACCGAAACTGCAATGTAGAAAGTGTAGTTTTCATGCTGCAGTTGTGCTGTACAAAGTGGATTCGTGTAGTTGAGTGAAGCTTCACTTTTTCTGCATGTAACAAAAAAAAATAACTTTCTACACTAGCTACACTTGTGCAGCCAGTCTAGGTAAAAAAAACAAGTCCTATTGTTTGACATTCACATACTTGGGTTTTTATAGCACGAAAAAGCCTAGCAGTACTGTTGAAATTGACTGTTTTGAAAGGAAGAAAGCAGAGTAGCAGAGGTAAGAATGACTTGAAGACAGCAGAAAATTAAAGTGAAGGACAAAAGAGTATGTGTGCTGTAGAAGTACAGCAAGGTGGCAAAATAGCACAAATACACCTACATGTATAAAGCAGTCCAGTGCATAGGTCGGCACAATAGGTGCATAAGATACCCACTCATACTACCTCACCAATACTTTTCAGGCCAAGTACTCAGTCACATTCCCAATCAGACCTACACAATCATCACTAACAGTCACTCACATTTGTACTTTTTCATAGGCCTGCATCTGCTAATGCTCATACTCGTTGTGTCCACTTAGACTTCGCTGCACTTACTACATTCATATTGACTCACACTCACCAACAGTCTGCTCACTTCTGCTCACTTCTACTCAAGCTCACAGTCACTGACCTCTGTTGATACAAACATTGACCAACACTCCTTCATATGTCTGCTCAATATAACTGACATTCATTGTGTTCGTACTCTCACCCAATCACTCATTTTGTCACTTAGTCATCCTCTACCCCATGTCTATAATATCAGTCCGGAGGAAGTGCTTGCAAGTGTGTATGCTAATTTGTTGTCCACTGTCAAAGTTACTTTTCAAGATCAACTTGAATGCTAGCTTTTGTATGCATTATCAGTCTGTTCTTTTTGGCATGTTGTCAACAAGTGATTCCACAAGGTCCCATGGTTATTGTCCAGATCAATTATCCTCACTACATATCTGACTTCAGAGCAGTGTCAAAGTGATTGGAAAGCAATGAAAGACAGTTTTAAGGGGAGATGCGGGTCGAAAAGTCACGGTTTTTCGAAAAAATTTTGTTTGTTTGTTTTTTTTTTCAGCTGTATTGGCATCCTTGGACTATAATCTTTTATTTTTGAAAATATCAAGCTGAAATTCGCATGAGAAATTATCTAAAAAGGCTTCCAAGTGAGCAGCGGTGATGGGAGAAATGCGCAAAAGTCACGAAAAATGGTGTAGTTTGCGTCCTTCTGTTGTGAAAATGACGCGATGCCTGCCATTTGCAATCCTGCCCGCATGTAGCGTAAGCTGTCTTCTCCACAATCCACCAGGGGTTAGTCTCGTATCTTCACGCAGAATAAACAAAAAAACGTGAAAAACAACGCGTACATCGAGCGTTTGAATTTCGCGGCATGCAACGCGAGGCCGCCATTGGACGCCGGCGCGCTGCACCCCCTTCTCCCTCCTATCTCTCCGGCAAAAGAGTGAAGCCTCAAACGCCGCGATCGAGCTGTTCTGCGTTTCTTCTGTATTTTCGTGCCATGGCAAGTCCTAAAAAGCGCAATTCTGATGTTCGAAAGTTCAGGACTCGCCACAAGTATCAAGGGAAACGGCGTCAGACGCTTCCCAAAGCGACAGCAATGGACGATGCCCCCGACGCTCCGATATCGGATAGGCCTAACGCCGACACCTAACCCGGCGACAGTGGTCGTGAAATTGACGCTGCTGTGGAATTTATCAGTGCATCCCAAAAGAAGATTGGATTCTTCGAGAGTGAGCCTAGACCGGTAGGTGCTCCTACAGTCAACACGATGCTTTGAGAAATCAGTGCGCTTACGGCACTTGTGGCGGGTTCGGCATGCCCAACTTGCCGCGAACGGAAGCTCAGCGTCCGAGAGGCGGCTGGAAAGCGCAAAGGACTTTTGGCATTCCTCGAACTGTGTTGTGAAAATTCCGATGGCCCCGAGTCTACACTTTCGTCCACGCACACGTCGAGGCGGATTGTGGCCCAATTTGATGTAAATAGTGATTTTTCTGATAAATTCCAACTTCTCAAACTTTCAAACTTGTTTTTCTCATTTTCATTTTTTTCGACAATTTCAGGTTTTGCGGGCAGCTTTTTATAAACTTATATGTATTGTATAGTTACGAAACTTGGCACACGTATTCTTCAAGGCATGTAGAATGCTAACATCTACTTGAAATTGCAATATCTATCAGCATTAGTTGTGAAAATATTCGGTTACAGTTTCAAAGGAGATTGAAAATACTAATCAGTTACAGAGTACAATTTTTTTTTTCTTAGTTCCATTATCTCTGCGAAATATCTGGATAGATATTAGCACTTTACAGTCTACAAAGAGTCAAATAAGATTCAACACAATACTTTTACTGAAAGTTTATTGCATAAAAGGGTTCCCACAAAAAATGTAACATTTTGCCATTGTGTATGGCATAACTCAACAACTATGGCAGTTACATAAAAAGTAATGACATATTTGAAATCTGCATGAAAAACTATACATATAACAGAATTTTTAAGTCTCTATTACAAGAAATAAAAAAAAAAGTTGTCTCGAGGAGCGTCTCCTCTTAAAGATGTATTACAAGAACAGGTGGGCTAAGTTACATTAATTGAGCTTCATTAGGTCAAATTATGTTCCCTAATACTTGCAGTAATGCCTACTTGCCCTCTTACACAGCCTTTGAAACTCTGAAACGAGTGGTCAGATATTTTATTAGTTTTTTACATTACCATGTGACGCTTGTAAATTGCAGGTGTATTCTACAATTTGCGAGACATCTTAGCAGACAACGTGCACGCTTGGCAACTTGTGTAACTATGCTGCTGCTGGTTACCCACTATAGTTATCCAAATGGGCACAAGCATCCCCTGGTCTTTTTAGGGAAGAATATTCCTGGGGAAGACTGCTACAACATGAAAATCTTGTTGAACCCTGTGGGCATAACAAAGCCCTGAAGACCTGGTTCCTACAGTGATGCTTTCTCACGTGGCATCCCAAAGCACCTATTAGATGGAGCCACACACACGTCACTCTCATTATTGTGCAATTTGTAGGTTTAGATCTGTAATGTTCTGTATGGGTTAATTTGAATTAATTACTTTATATGTTGCTACTTAAACGTATGCAGTCAGTGTTGCGCCAAATTATGCACAGGTTGAAATTTCTTGCTGTTTTCGGTCGCAAGTGCAGATACTGATGAATGTCGCTTTAACTTTCGCAGCATTGTCTGCAACAAGGATTTATTGTGGAACTGCATAGAGTAATAATGCGTTTTCACAGCCACTCTTGCATGCTTCTGGTAGGAGGGAGAATTTTCCTTGTCATGCAACCGTTGCCAACAAAAGCTGCTGTACAGTGGGGAAGCTTTCCTAAATTGTATGTCTCGCACCGCATTTCTGTAAACTGTATCTTCTTTGCAACAGTTGAACTGTTTGAGACTCTCTGTAGTACTCCTCTAGGTGAATACAGAGCAAACATGGCAAAAATAAATATACAGTTACTGTTTCTTTGGTTTGAATGTATTCTGTCAAGCAAAGAAGTATTTGGTTTATGGATCTCATGCACAAGCAGAATTTTCATGCAGTATAGGTGCAGAGCGTGGATTTCAGAGCTGAATTGCAGGTGTGAGTGTTACTACTGCCATTTGGCTGTTCGACCAGGCAACACACATAGGTGGCAATGAAATTCTGTGTAGTGGTTCCTGTAATTGCATTAACCCTTTGCGGTCTGAAGCCTTTACCCACCTTCCATCTATTCCGGTCCGAAACTAAAGAAATCAAAGCTAAAGTAAAAGAAGTTTACTTACTCTTTTAGAGATTGAGCATAATGCAGTGAGAAAATGCACACGTTAATCAACCACGAAAGAGCTTGTCAAGCACTGCCCGACCACGGACTGCTGCGGCCGTGTTGGGTTGTTGAGAGGGGCCCGACAACAGACCGCAAGGGGTGAAATTCCTTTTTTTTTTTATGATAGTATATATGTATATGTTTTGACAATGTTTGGTTGAGGCACCTTTTAACTAAGCCTACTCTTTTGAAAGAATGACACCACTACGAACTAGTGTGTCAATGAGGCTATTGTGTATCGTCAACACTTGCTCTCAAGCTGATAATTCCATAACAAAAATAGCATGAAGTGCTTGAATGATAGGTGTGTAAGTTTGCCTGAAATTGTGAAAACCAGAATTGAATACAGCCACTCAACCTCAAAAACTTATTAGCATCCTGTAATTATTCTGCCAATTTCTTCTAATGAGGTTTTTCTATTTGCACCCTCTCTATCTCATCTTCCAGAGCATGTGTACGATAACTAGAGTATGATTTCATGATAACTTTTGTGTGCATCAATTTTCTTTGCTTGCTTTCACTGGTATAACATTCTTACCATGCTTTTCTTTGCTGCCAGCACTCATGGAATTGATAGAGACAACTTAATAACTTGTGTATGCTTGCTTGCATGTGCTTTCTGCATGTTTTGTGTTTCCCATTTATCATTGTCACAAATAGCAGTGTATTTGCTGGATGAATTTGTAGAAACTTACGAATACATTGGCCACATCTACTTGTTAGCTGATAATTTGCACTATCTCTCATGCATTTTCACTCAGGTCATCTATTTTTTAAGCAGCAGAGCAGTTAAAACATATGCATCTTCATATGAAAGGAGAAAGATATTATTGGCACCTTATTCTCTTTCTTCAGCCAATTTACTGTGCATATTTGAACTTACAAGACTAACTGCAGTAACATTTTATGTTGGATGTTTATTTGTAGTCCTTTGAGATGGTCATATTTTAACTATGCTTAGCAGTGATGGATCTTTTTCTTCTTGAAGGAAAAGAAATCTTGTTTTGAAATGCAGTCACCCAGTTATGTACAACTCATTACACAGGTTGTCCATAATAGAAAATCAAAAGTGCAGATAATGCTACCACCCTTTTTTCAGAGGCTGAAAGCCAGGTGAGATCAAATCCCTAGTGTTGATGAGTTTTAAATCGTACAAAAAAGAAAAAAGTGTAGTTTAAAAGAAAAACATTTAGAGATTTAACATTTAAAGACACTTCATGTGCACCATACTAGTGCACATGAAGTGTGCACTAGTATGGTGCAAGTGTAATTAAAACTAGCACTCTTATACTAATGTGCCAAACCATATTTTTTGCACATTTCACTAAAGTGTATTCCAGAAGAGCCTGGGACTGAACTTAAAAAGAACTTAAAAAGAACTTTTGCTGAGCTGCAAAGCACCAAATACAATACAGTACCTTAACATCTGTGATGTTATTCTGATGTCCAGCTCTGAGTTTCTGTCATGAAGTTCAAAAACTGAAACTTTGACCTTCATTCTACCTTCTAACAACGAACAAGTTACTGCAATATTAATGAAAACAGAATTTGTTGAAGAACACTATCCATCTAAGCTCACACAGTATTTCTCTTAACTGTCCCTTCAAGGGTGGAAACTAATTTTTATTAACTTTTAAAATGTTTTGCCATTGCAAGTTGGTGTTAGTATACTTAATGTGATTCCCATGCTTAGATTTAAAGTCTAAATTTCCTTCTTCTCTATTGAGTTGAAGGTTGAGTTGAACTAAACACTTGTGCACTTTAGTTTTGTGCAAGTGCTTAGCTTATTTGGAGCTTGGGATTTCATGTGCAATCATGAGCAGTCAACTGGCCAACAGGTGCATTTGTATTTTTGTGATGCAAACTATATACAAAAAAATGTGCCAGCAAACTTATTTTCAATTGAACAGAGGTGTATACATAGCTGACTGGTTTTCAAAACATGTAGCTTGTAAGAAAACTCTTTCTTCCAAGCTTGGCACATGGCTTGGAACTTAGAGGTGCATAGGTTGAAATACTCTTCTGCCTAATGCAATGCACACCTGCATACTTGGGCTTACATTCAGCTTTTTTTTTAGGTGACTGTGATTCTAAATTGATATCATTAGTTGCGTACAGTTAAGATAATTTTCACAAAATTTCATATGCCTGACTTCAGCAAAGCTCGATACATAAATATGAATGTTGTGCATTGTCATTTGCTATGCTGTGCATGCAGAGCATGGGGTTGGTAGAGGGGTCCTTTTTTATTAGTCATTTGCTAAAATGCAGCAGGCCTTGCTCTTGCTTGATGCTGGTGCTTTGGACAAATTTAGTTGCACTGCAGCCTTCTGTCATTACTATTTGCCTGTTCTTTGAGCCATGTTTCTTTATCTTTTTACATTCTTCTCTTCAGCAACTTACTGGAAGCTGGTGGCAGAAGGTATGTGCCATAATTTCAAACCTGCTCTGCTTTTGTTACGTATTGCCATGGGATTCTCTTCTGCAGCCTATGCCTTTTTTCCTCTGCTGCACTTGCTTTCCTCTCTGTGTGCACAAGAATCTGAAGATTGCATATGGCCATGAGTGAAACTTAAGAATGGGAGAAAGATATGTATGTTGCAAACATATCCTTGCACTTGTGATTTACTTTGATTGTGAGTGCAGCACCATGTATAGTCCAAGCTTGATACGAATGTAACATTATGTGTATGGTGATATTAAAGGGCCCCTCACCAGGTTTGGGCATTCAAGAACGTGGGCATAGGTGTTTTTGTGGTCTGCAAATTACAAAATGTCTGCTTGGGGCAATAGCAGTAAAACGAAAGGCCGCACGCCCTTACTTTCGAGGGAGCAGCACTTCGAGAGAAAGTGAAAGTCACATGCATGCACGCCCTACTTGACAAGTGCTCCATGGAATGTTGTTGACTATGTTAGCAGATGACTTCAGTTCTTCATCCAGTGCAAAGTGCACTGCGAAGCAAAATAGAAAGAGAAGAAAAAAAGATTGATTGTGAGGCTCGTTACATGAGCGCGACACACTCCCCCGCCTCAGGAACTGAAGAGAATGCGGGGAAGATATGTGGCTTGTGGAGACTAGCAGAACCAAAGGGAGAGATATCTGCGCTGACAGTGTGCCTCCTTGAGGCATGGTAATAGGACAGTTTGATTTCTTGTGCTTGTCCAGCAGTGAAGCGATCTGAAAATTATTATGGCAAAATGCTCCATGGATGGCATCTCACAACTGGCAGGGTATAGCCAAAGTTTGCTATGTGACCTGGTGATGGGCCCTTCAAGCAACTACCTCTTGTGCGGTGGTATTTCAGAAGACAAGAAAGCACATTTCTAAATATATGCAGGATCGACTTCTATACCTGGCGACAACTTTCTGTGACAGCACAGCCAAAGCTACGTGGGCGGAGCTTCTGTACATGTGTTACTACGCCAAGTAGTCCGTTTGCAGGTGACAGGCGCAGGAAAATGTGAAATCGACACCAGAAAGCCAGAAAACTAGAAACAGCAAAAAAGGAAAATCTTTCGCAGGATAAGCCTTCTCACTTACAATGCAAAATGTCTTGAAAATAATACCTATTTCTTTTCTTTTTATGTTTTCTTTTATGCTACATGGTCTAGAAAAGTTAGCGTTCCTGGACTACTTGCAGCAGCGTAGTAAAAAATTGTGCGCTTCAGTTCCGTAGCCTTGGCTTTGCTGCCACAGAAAGTTGTCGCGAGGTATAGGCACCCTCTGCTAATAGACCTCTGCCTTTTTTTGTATGCAGCATAGCATCAATATACAGCATAGTGTACAGCATACAGCATAGTCTTATATATAGCGTAGCTTTTTTTTTTGTTTGTTGCTGCCCTAAAATATTAACAGTAAGACGGTGTAAATCATGATGGAATATCTACCACGAGTGTCCAGATTAAGACTACTGTTCATAGTTGTTACATTAATTTTTAGTTGCTCATCTTAGGTGGCAAATTCATCCAAGCATTTTTAGATTATCTTCAAAAAAATTTCAAGAAATTGAACTTGTGGTCAGTGGTCTGTGAAAGTGTGCATGCGAGAAGGTTATCAAATTTTTTTTTTTTTTTTTGGGGGGGGGGGGGGTGGTATGAATAAAGCTAGCTACTGTAGTACACCAAGACATCATTTGAAATTGGCATTAGGTAAATTGGGTGAAAGAAGCAAAAACATAAATTTGCAGTATCATGACTTCTTACTAGGCAATTAGAAATAGAGAGAGTTCAATGATTTGAAAAACAATGAAGGGAGAGGGAGGCCATTGAAGAATGTGAAAGGCTAGTTTTTAGTGTTGATAATATACATGGTTGTCGTAAAAAAGAACAATATGCTGAAACAATATTTGTGGTAAGATACTTGTAACATTTCATGCCCAAGACAACTGCAGCTTTGCTAAAATGCACTTAAAGGGCCCTGTAGGCTCACTGAAAGAGATAGGGTGCCTCTGCCATATTTTTGTCGGGTTATTTATCCCTCGCATCCATATGAACCAGCTTGTAAAATTCCTGTCGGTGAAGTTACTACCAATTTAATTTTATCTGAATTGTGAATCATCCACTCAGTGGTTCAGTTGAGGCACTTGGTTTCTTATTTAGGTTGTTATATTCCAAGCAGCTGGGCGTGTGATGCGACTCATCAAGAGGTGTGGCTTCGTTTTCCTTGAAAAATTGAATGGTCATCGTGGTTGTCACTGCCACCTCTTTTTCTAACTGTTAGCATGGTTAGCATGGGCATGTTATGTGCAAAGTTTTGTCATGCCAGTTTCATTCTTAGTTTTCTTCTAAGTAAAAAAAAATGGCGACTGTAACTATCGCTTAAGTGTGAGTACTTGGAAAAAATGAGGAAGATGTACTGAAGGGTGCGACATTGCGGCCACTTAAGTGTATGAGATTAGTTTGTCAGCAGAAGGCCGTGTATGCCTCGATCTTCTGAAATTATTTTCACCATACATATTATGATGCTAATTTGCACTTTTTTCCTAATAGGTGGGTGGCTCTCCATACCACACAGTAACTGGCCCTTCAGACTCAGTCTTTGGTGGACTGTATGTGGGTAATGTCTGCAGCCTCCTCTTATGTCACTTTTTTTCTTCTTGTTTGCGTGAGTTAATCATACTTACACACAGGCAGCTGTTGTGGGTTCTTTTATATCTGAAACTGTCCACACTGCTTGCCACAAAGCCAGCTAACGGCATTGCACAGCCTTTTTCATTGCTTTAATTAGGTATGCCTGTGACACTTGTCGATATGTTTGTTCAGGACTCAGAAGCTCAATAAAGAATTCTGCTGCATGTTTATTTCTTTTTCTTTTTTTTTTCTCATCTAACATTGCCACTAGAACAAATCTGCACTGTGTGTTCAATATTTGAAAACATATCATCATCGTAAAAGCAATCCAAAAGTGACACTAGTGAGCAACACAAAGGTAATGGGGCTTAAAAGTGACCTTAAAGGAACATATGCATCTGTTTCATAACAAAGGAAAAGCTGGTATACTACAATGAGGTAAAAGGGCTTAACTACCACATGTGTACATTCATACATGCATGCTTGCTAGCGTGCATTCTCATAAATTCATGTTAGGGAAAAAATTATAAATGGCTTCCAGAGCAGTACTTTGATGCCACTGCTAACAGCTGAAGGCAGTTTTGCTCTCGACTTTAAGCTATGCATAAGGTTGCTATAGCAACAAGATGGTGACAGCAACGAGGCAAAGCAGAAAGTCATACTATTTCGATGAGAAAACCAAGGAGGCAAAGAGTCACTGTCACTGGTACCATGCACATTCTGCTTTTTTTTTCTTAAACCACTGTGTTTTTTCAAAGTAATATACATACAAGCAAAGAATCCCCCCCCCCCCTCTTGTTTTTTTTTCAGAATCACTAAAGCGGAATCGTTCAAACAGCTGGTCAGATTCCATAGACGACATCCGATTTATGGACAACAGCCCTGATCCACGAGAAGTAGAACGCACCAACCACAGAACTAACTGCAAGTAAGCATTAAATGCAGTCCTCACTTTTCTTAGTCTGTTGTTTGCTGTCTTGTAGCTGCATAGGAATGCTGAAGCCTTGAAAGCTGCAAGTGACTTGAGTGCTTAATACCAAATGTATAGCATTATTATACACCTGCTCTACTGTAGCGCATGATGCTAGCTTGTTTTGCCTCTTGAAACAATGCAGGACTTACCATGTGGGAATTTTCACTGATCACTTCCACATTATCATTTGGAGGAAAAACACTATATGACTGCAGTGCACAAATAGTTCAAAAATAAGAGGGGCTCAAATAGATTCAGACAGATGGGCTTCTTCTGAACCGTATCATGGTTTCACTAGCCTGCTCAGCTGGCAGCACATAATTGTTGTGCTATTGTTATACAACTGTTGTGTTTGGTGGTAGTGACTTGCATACACTGAAATGAAGAGAACAGTGTCGTTTTGACATTGCAATGCACTCCCGTATCTTCATGATTGCCTTTCGAGGCTAAATGTGCAAACATTTGCGTTTAAATGACACACAGGAGGGCACAGAGAAAAATTTTAGTGATGCAGTACGTGCTCACTTGTTTGTTTTATGTGTTCCAAGCCTGTTCATGGGCCCTTTTATTTGAAAGTGGCAGTGATGGCAGTGACACTGACAGTGTGAAAGCATGTCAAGTGTCCATATAATTGTTATTGCATTAGAGGTACTGCCGTTTAAGAAGTTACCAATGATGGTTTATCAAAACTACTTAAGTTAGAACAGAACGCAAACTAGTTTCTCTTTGTGGTTTTTGCATAACTTGATATGGGTTGTTCTTCTGCAGGCTCCTTGATCCTAGCAAATCTGCACAGTATGACGAATTCAAGAAAAAGTATGCAGAGATACTCTACAAATGGAAGCTTTATGAGCAAAGAGCATGTGTTCTTAAGTGTCTGTCAACAAGCCCACCCAAAGTGAAAGCAGTTGGTGAGTCAAGACTGTTGGCACTGCAGCTAGTGTTATGGTCTGCAGCTGATATTATGCTTACAGCTGTGTTTATTTGCAGACTTTGTTACAGTATGCCATTACTGCAAAAGTGATGTTCGCAGTGTTCAATGTGACGAGTGCAAGAAACTTACCTTACACTGCATTGTCTGCCATCTTGCAGTACGCGGTATGTACGTTTGTTGCATTTTTATAGGTAGGGATTGAATTGGAAGATGTGCAAATACTGTATAATTTCGAACATGAATAGGGTGCATTCTGTTATAGTATTTGTGTTTGCTGTCAGCTTTTGGTTATTTCACATTAATGAAAACATTACTATTGTCAAATGGGGCATGCTGCGATTGCTGTATGTTACAAAGGCTTGTGCAATGGGCATCCATTGATATGAATCATTTGTAAAGCTTTAACGATCAGCAACAAAATTTGGGAATGAAAATGCTTGACAGGCATCAACATGACAACACACAGCTCTAGTTCAAGCAGTGTAAAAGTGTCATGTGTTATTGCACAGAAGAATGCTGCTAAGACATCCAAAAATAGAATGGTGCTGCCTTTTGGCCAAGTCAAATTAGTGCAACATACCTTTCTTTGCAATTTTTGCTCAGGAGCCTGCAGTTACGGTAAAATTTTGGTACAAAGCTTCTAAAATTTTGAAAATTTCATTCGAAATTCATTGAATGAATGACTGTTCCAAATCAAGTGCTTCTACTACTATAGCTCTAACACTTATTCAATGGTCACTGCATCCAGGAGAATGCTCACAATCAAAGTTTTCATTGTACAAGGTAAAGGGGCCTTCTTATTGTGCACCATCCGTGGAGTATTCATCACGTTGCTGAAAATGCTATACTGACTTGAATGCATTTCTTTCCGTTTGGGCAATTTTTCCAAGGGCCTTTTACAATACTTGGTGAATTTATGCACCATTCCTTTCAATTTCACAATAATTCTTATACTGATACTGTGTTACATCTGTTCATCAATTTCCATTTTGAAGACTTGATATTGCTGCACAAAAAGTGCAAGCGTAAGATTCTGCTTGATCATACAGCAATCCTGCTCATACTAGAGGTCTGCCAAGTCCTGAGTGGAAAGAACAAGTGTGGTGTCACTACACACTCTCCAACTTTTGGTTGGCTTACCACAAAAACTTTTCAAACAAACCTTGTACCATGAATACGTACCATATTTCTGCTTTCAATCCCTACGTATGCACAGACGAAATTCCAAAGAAAAGTCATATCATTCAGTTATTTCAAACCAGACAGGTATCTGTCGAATGTTCGCCTCTTGATTTCTATAAACTACATTATCAAAGGCTCATTCTTAGACTTTTCCTAAACAAAAGCTAGATTTGTATTGTTTTGTTTGTGTTGCTGCTGTATGCATGATATAAAAAGTGTGAATGCTAAAAGACAGGGCATGCAAACGTGGACACAAGTGAGAAGACGCCACAAATGCGTCATTTGTGGTGTCTTGATTTCTTCGTGTCCGTGTTCGCACGCCCTGTCTTTTAACATGATTACGTACCAACTAGTTCAGCTCTCTGTTATTCTAAAAAGAAGTATGAATGTGTTTGTCAATTCTTTTCTCTTCTTCCCTAAAAGTTATAATGGCATGAAATTGTGTAAGGTGCATTTTTAATCTTATCTAAGTTGAAACTTTTTAAAGCTGAAACAAGAGAAGGCACTGGAAAAATGTGCTCTGGTGACCTGTCACCTCTTTTTTTCAATGAACTATGTATCTGTTCTGAAGTCTCTAGAAATGCAATACAAATGCCTCAGATTCTAAGTATTTCATGTCACTGCAAAGATGCATGGATTGAGGCATAATGGAATGACTATTCGGTGGTTTCCAAATTTTGTGCCCAACGGCAGTGGCTTCCTCAGAGTGAAAGTAATTATACATAGAATCGAAAAGAGGAAAAAGTAAATGCACATCTCACTTTTCTGTTCACTTGTTCTGTTAATCCCTGTTTATACAGCTTCTTATGGTTTCATCGATTCTGCTTAGTTCAATTACATTTCGTCATGACAGATGCTAATATTTACCTTTCCCATCACTGTACCCATATCCTGTACAAATCTTTCACCTTTTTGCAATAAACTTTAGTTGAAAGTTAGCGCTTATCTTTGTCTGCCCTCGTCCTCATTGTTTTTTTCTTTGCGCTTGACCGTTAAACACCTTGGAGCACCAACTGGCCCAAAATGCCACCCTTCTAATGTTGCATGCCTTGCTCTAAAGGTTGCCTTTTATGGGTTTGCCGACACGTTTTTTGAAATTCTGGTGTCAATTTCAACTGGCCGTTGCTGAATTGCTTGAGATGGTGGAAGAGGCCAATGTTGTGGCACATCCACTGCTCTAGCTCTTTCAATTAATTTCATACGAAAAGGCAGCATCCTCAGACTCGCTGAGGCATCAGATATTAACCGCACACGCAGCAGAATTGCAACATTTTCAGTGTTCCAGAGTGTGCGTGACACTTGTTGGGAAGGCCATTTTCATTTTAAAACTCGTGCGTCCTGTGAGCCTGATTAGAAATTGTCACCTAGTGGAGAAAGCCAACTGTACAGAAAATGAAATTGTAGTACCACTGCAATTTGGATGGTCCAGTGTGCTCCCGAGGGTTGCGGAAAGTCTAAAAAATGGTGCTCGGAACCATCGTTAGCGAGCCATCAATTCCCAATGGGAAAAGTACAAAAATAATTAAATGGTGACGTGGAGAAATTGAGACGGCTATCCACTGAAGCAAAAGAAAGTGTGACAAGAATTCTACGTCAGCACTCTTAAAATATGGTCTTACAGGTCAGCTTTCAGCTTCACATAATTGAATGTAGAGGCAGTGTGCACAATTTTTTTAAAGATAAATGCAAATTTTCTGTCACTTTCATTGTATGTGCAGGCCAGTTTCACTTTTGTGTTCAATGTGGACATGGAGGCCATGTACAACACCTGCTGGACTGGTTCAGAAGTCAGTCACAGTGCCCTTCTGGCTGTGGTTGCCGCTGTGTTGCAGAAGGAGAATTGTTTGCGTGATTGTACCGCTGGAAACAATACTTGCAGATCTGTCGGATTTTGGACAGTGGCCTGTGCTGTGATCATTGAAGAAATCGAGATGGCTGCTAAAAACAAAATATGACACATATTGGTACAAAGTGAACAGAAGTTTACTGTTTTACCTTTTTGTATGAGAAATATGGCTGTGAATAGTTAACTTATTTTACAAATATTTCTATTGGATCATATGTAAAAAGTGTAACATATAGTGTACAATAAATGCTTTACTTGCCTACCTCTTGTGTGGATGTGTTCATTTCAGAAAAAAACTGCAACAAAGAAAAAAAAACATGCATGGTGTATGTGCCAAGCTCGCACAAGCAGATATGCAGATCCGTTTTTCAATTCAAGAAGGGGATATAAAAAAGTGATATTAAAGTGTTTGGTTGATCTGCTAAGGTGGAGCACACACACAGGTACAGCCATGGACAATTAAAATATGGTTTAGTTAAGGTTAACTAAAACATGTTCTTTCTTGTTTCTGCTGATGCACTTAATATGAGCATGATTTTGGCTTGCACACTTATATTTAGGCCTAAACCATCTCTGGCAACCACGTAATTAGCAGTCTGAGATAGCACTCCCAACTTATCACTCGTGAAACCTACTCTACTTTGCAACTTCTTGTTTGCATTTCATTTGTCCTTGACTGTACATATACACATAAATAGGAAATGAACATAGGCCTTGCACAAGGTCAATGTCATCGCGCATGATTTGATCTTTAGTTGCACAGTGGGTTAGTGTGATAGGTACCATATATTCTGGTGTAACATAACACAGATGGGACAACTTTCTTCATGTTTTCAGATTTGGCAGCGCTAAAGAGAAGTTGACAAAGGTAGATAACTAGCATATGTTTTGGATAAGTTATTTTCAGTATGTTATAGTAAGCAAGAAATGGATCAAGCTTCAACTCGGAGAAAAAATATTAAAATAAAACTGAGTCCAGTTGTGATTTTCATGGGGGCAAATCTGGATGTTATTGTGCTCTTCCAGAACCTTTTTGTGTACAGTTAAAACACCATTAAATTTTTTTTTTTAATAGGACCCAAACTGCAGCTTACTGCATTTTCTATATACTTTATTGTGTCTGACGGGTATTTGGATGGTTCAACTAATTCCAGTTGGATATCACCAAGGTTTCATTTGAAATTAACACAAACTTCCTACTAAACATAAATGAATAAAGCAAGCACATTAGTACCTGTTTGCATGTGCAAAGTAGACGCTGCATAACGATTAGAATATGTTGCTTAAGAAGACAGGGTTTGATCCCGAGTCAGAAGTCGTTTTAGCTTGCATCATGTGCTGCATAGACCAAAGCTTTGTGATTGAATATGATCAGCTCATTTTCTGGCTTGTGACTCCTGTTTGCACAAACAATTTTCCCATTTTATGCATTGTTTTTTGTAAGAACAGGGTACACGAGTGCTACTCTGCATCAAAATACAAAGATTAGGGTTTCTTCATAGAAGAAGTAAATCGAATACCGAAGCATACCAGCAAGACATTGTGCGGATCGTTGCAAACTAAACGAAGACCTGGTGCCAAGCTGCTTGCACCCACGGATTCGTGGCGAAATGATAACATATCAAGTGTCTCTACACGCATGTGGAAAATTACTTTAGTTTGCTTAGCGTTTTACAGTGCTATGTATCAAAGGTAACCACTTTTCCTTTTGTAGAGGGGAACCCCTTTTAAGGGTATTCTAATTACCCAGCCACGCCTGCATTCATGGCAAAATGGTTTAAGGGGTACAGACACCATTTTTCAAAGGTGACTTGACTGCTACGCAAATCACCGGTGTACAGAGACGGCTCTGAGCAAGTGTGAAGCTCAGCAGATGCTGATATTTTATTTTGATATTAGTCAATTTTCCCATGGCGCACCTAACGACATCGACACTACCTTGACGTCAGGCTACAGTACTAATTCTAGTGACTTCATGCAGCAGTCTGGCCAGTTGTGATGGCGTCAGGTACCAAAACTTCCAAAATGGCCACTTGTGCGTCACCAACGGAGCCATAGTGCAGAGCAGCCTTGGAAACATAAGGATGCTTTACGCGAGCACGTGACAAGAAACTCATGCCGTGTTGCAACATCGGGGTACAGTAGGAACCGAAACTAGCTTTTAAAAACATACTGCAATTACTTTTCAGGGTGCACTTATGCTTAGCAGTACATTTTCTAGGCTCTTAAGGCCTTGGCCATTCATTTGACACGAAAAAAAAACGACAGAAAATTTTCTTGTTTCAAAGTATTGAGTGTCTGTGCTGAAGGTTCTGGGTTCAGATGCCGTAGAAACTTCATTTCTTAAACTTCATTTCCTTACCTTTCTAATTTTTCATTAGACATTGCAGCTACCATGGACAGGCAACTCATGCATGATTTTCCTGTGCTTTTCACCCATAAGGAGGCTTCTAATGCTTAGGCATTTACAGCTTAGGGATGCCAAATGGAATCTGGGTAACCAATTAAGTCTTTTATATGACATAACACAGTATGGGTCTTGGCAACACTTCACCTCCGTCACAACACTGAGATGAATGTTTAACATTTTAATCCTTTCCAACAATGCACATTTATTACAGACCAGAGAAATACGCAGCGATGACTTTTGACAGCAAATGTGACATGATATCAAATGGTTGCACACACACTACATAGTTTCCTTAAACTCAACAAATGCATGAATTTAACAGCAAGCACAGATAAACCGAAAGATATCAAAATGAAAGGTCCAATGGCAGTAGTGCAAGGCGCACTGCCTGTCACTTCAACTTGTAGCATGCTTGTTTTCTCTGGATACCTTTCTTGCTTCACTCCCAACTTCCACATCTCTGGCCCTTTGTTTCTCCAAACTAAAAATGACGCAACCCAACTCAATTTTCCGGCAGCTATGCAGCTTTTCTTCCTCACACCAGAGTAAGGCAATGTCAGGCAAAGCCGCCTAGCTGTCACCTAGCCAGTCTGCACATTTGGTGGCGTTGGCATGTGCTAATACGCTGACAAAAGGCACACAAGCTGTCTCTGACGACAAGGTCACATCAACTTCAAGTACACATTAAAAAAAAGTGCTGCTCTCATTGTGTTATGGCGTCACTGGACACGTGAAATTTCTCTGCTTCAATTTCAAATTAAATAACTAAATTTTGTATGCATGTGTCAATTCAGATTAATTTTGCATTAAACTTTGAATTTTAGAAACAGTCTTTTGTAGTGAAATAATCTGTGGTAAAAAATAATGCTGCAAACTTCCATTAAAAGCAGGCGAGCTTGCCAGGAAAGTGCTACCCGAATTATTTTAGGTATAAACTTTACATGACAAACGTGAAGCACTGTGGATCGGCGGGGAGCAGTCCTTCGTGTCATGAGATCATGGTCACTAAGTCACACTATGTGAAATACAGATCATGGTCCCAGTCAATTAAGAAAGGCCACAACAAAAAGATGTTGCGATCGCTGCCAAAAGTGTGCTTAGTCATTGTTTTGTGCTTTACAACCGTCGTCTGTTCTTTCTTGTGCTGCCTCTTGTGCATCCTTGGTTGAGTCCCCAGCTCCTAAAACCTCCATGTTGGGACTGTCCTCTGGCTTCTTCCTTCTGTCACGCTTTTCTGAGAACATAAAGACGAAAAGAAAGCATTAAAACCTAATGCGATTTACAAAAATGGCCACAATGCTACAATAGTCTGCAGAGGAAGAGTGAAAGCAAGGGATGTATAAAATCTAGTTTTGGTGAGACTGCCCCCACATCTCAAAATTAAAACCCATCTGTTACTTGGTTACACAAAGTACTAGTCAGATTTTACAACACTACTAGTGTTCTGCAAAAAAAAGTTACTAGCACATGGTTTTGATGCATTGTAATGTTCTAGCTACATACACTGTAACAAAAAAAGAAAGAGTAACAACAGTTGAGAGGCATCTGAAACCAGGAAATATAGGGAATAGAGGATGAGTGACATGAGATATTTTTGACCACCTTTAAATGTCCTAAAGCTCTCACAATAGAAAAAAATACTGGTAAGCATCAAAATTCTATGGACGGCTAGAAACAACTTTATTGATCAAAATTCTATTTATTTTAACTCCTTCAATAATGAACACGTTTGAAAAATTTTTCAGTAAAACACTTCTCTAATGGTGCCCTTACAACCCTTTAAAAGAGCCACTAGGCAGAAAAAATCAACTACTAAACCACCTGAACATTTATATGAAATTTGGATGGCTGTAACTTATAACAACACTTAATGTTTCTCTCCTAACATTCAATAACATTCTCTCCTAAATTATTATCACAGTTCATCAGTCTATGGTGACCCTAGATATCAGCACTGTATATATCAAGGAACAAAATGATAGCGATTGTCACATAATGAAAACTTTTTGCAGATATGTTAGGCACGTTTCATTAAAGATATAACAAAAATGCAAACATCAAGGCATCACAGAAAGGCACAACACATTTCCTATGCTCTCGTTAATACCAGACGATACAGTGTTAAATTTATGAATCATAAAAGATTCTCGAACTTTGCGATCATGGTGCAATTTGAAGCCTGATTGTAATAGCGTTACCATATTTGTGAAACGAATGACCTGGCAGCCGAACATGTTTAGACAATAAAAGATGTGGCAAGCTGTTAGCATATGCTCTGTGGTTGTTAAAGTGGATACGAAATGATGTTTCGGTCTGATTGATGTATTGCATGTGACACACTAAGCATTCAAGCAAGTAGACGATGTTAGTGTAGTCGCAGCTTAAGTCTCCGTTAATTTTAATTGAAAAATTAGATGCTGTCTTTTAATATGGCATCTAATTAACCTAACATATAAGTTTTCATTATGTAACAATAGCTATCGTTTTGTTCCTTCATGTGCAACTATCGTGACTAGCGTGGTCAATGGCTCAGTGTTACAAGTGCTTTTTCATACCTGTGATTCAGCCTTCTGGGTTGTGTACAATAAAAGCTCGTTAATTCAAACTTGAAGGGGACTGTAAAATTTTTCGAATTAAGCGGAGTTCGAATTAGCGGGCAGACGCTAGAATGAACGGATATCGCACCACACTACACAGGCAGAAACCAAAGAAGCCACCTCTGGACTCGTTATCGCGAATTAGGCAATACTACACGTTTGTGGCAGGTGATTTCGTAAATTAAGTTCATGGAGCTCTAACAGCGAACAGAATTAATTGATGAGTCAGTGATACACCAGAAACAAGCAGCGACATACATTCATATGAGCAGTGAGCCTTAATGTCGAAATAAGTGACACTATTTATGCTCCCAAACACGTTCATATACATGGTAGTCAATGCAATCAAAATTAAAGTAATGAGTAATTTGCATTTGATTGCGCTTCTTCTGTCGCGACTCCTTGAGCGTAATTTGCAGCTTGCCCAAGAGCTCCAGCACAGCATCCTAATTCTCATGTGCGGAAAAATGGTGCTGTTTTGTTGTTTTGCATATCTAGTAAATTTAGCTTGGTTTGCTTTTGCAACACAATGTGATCACTCTGGGCCGACTTCTGCGAGGAGCGATGAATGCCAAGGGGCTCCCAGTTCGAATTAACCGTCGTGGATACGGATGCATTCGAATTATCGGAAGTTTTCCTCACAGAAATACACAGGGCTGAGCCAGGACCACAGCGTCAGTTCGAATTAACTATAAGTTCGAATTAACCGAGTTTGAATTAACGAGCTTTTACTATATTTGCATTCTTATTTTTGTTATTATTGTTTTATGAAATTTGTACATTACCTTTGCCCATGTGTTGATGGCCATAAAAGCGCCTGCATGCTTGTATTTCAGTTTATTCTGTCTAAGGCCGTGCCCAACCAGAACATTAACCAGTAAAAATGTGCGATTTTTGTAGGTGTGCTCCTTCATTTCTTCAACATGTGCACCGGACTTTCAGAACTTTCTCTTCAATTACATATATTTATATTAGGAATTATATATAGAAATTATGAGTGCATCAGTATGCTTTATATAGCGCATAATATATAGCCACAACCTTATCATTTAGTGGAAAGACTTGTACATATAGTACTATACATGCATGGAGCAACAAAAGTATGGACAACTCACCATACTCGGAAACGTCGTAGCCACAAACACGAAGGTAGTGAACCCTTTCTTGCTTAGCTACATAACACCTCAGTGTTGCCTTTCCTCTTCTCCCAGCCAGGACTAACTCGAATTCATCTGCAGTCCTGCAAGAAAGTTTACACTGCAGTTCATCATGAATAAGTTGCTTAAAGGGGTGGTGCCACCAAATTTTGATGCTATAAAAAGCCTCCTGTAGGCTTCCTCTGTATGCAAGGACCAGCGCCTCCTCTATTTTTCTGTGCCTGGGTGAAGGAGCGGAGCGCAATGGGAACCGACCATCGACATTAGTTTGATGCTATAAAAAGCCTCCTGTAGGCTTCCTCTGTATGCAAGGACCAGCGCCTCCTCTATTTTTCTGTGCCTGGGTGAAGGAGCGGAGCGCAATGGGAACCGACCATCGACGTTAGTGCGGCTTTTAGCCGCCGGGCGCCGCCACCGTAGTAGACCACCCGTCGCGTCGTCGCTCGCGGAAACAAATGCTGTGGCTGCATTCGAAGCTGCTATATGGTTCAGTTTTCGGCTGTATTCGCATTGTTTAAAGTATAATTAAAACTTGTAAACTGGAATCATGAAACACTTGTCGTTCTGGGCAACCAGCCCATTTCGAAGGCATGTGTCTTTCGCGGCTATTTGATCGAGACGCTCGCGCATCGTCTGCTAGCCCGATTCCAGAGAGCGCATGCCAGTGATGCGCGGAAAATTGTTTTGCCACCGTTACGTTCGCTTGACTGAGAGTCGGTTATTGACTGTCTGAAACTCGATTTTCGAAAGCAGCATTTGCCAAGAGCTAATACTGAAAGCTTAGGTGCTTAAAGTTCCCCGATGCGTGCTACCGTCTACTGGTGTAGCACACTATACGCAAGCCATGAGTTCATGCGCTAAATATCATGAAATGTCACTAAGCTGCTTCCAGTGCCAATGTACACAATGATTGTCGGTTGTTTCGCCGGTAGCGCATGTAGTGTCCATGGGTTCCGATTCTTCAGCTTCGGGACCTAATGTCTGCGGTGCATGCACATGGCAGCGATCGCGAGACAGCGTTGCTGCTGGTACTACATGCATTCGTTAACTGTTTGGACGCAGCACGGTCACGTTTAGGGATACTTGCCATGCTTGATTCAGTTGTTACCTTGGGCTGCAAACGTGAAGGGTAGTCTGCAAAGAGTGACGCTACTGCATCCTTCGCAAGCCGCCGCTTCTTATATTCTATGAAACCTTCGCGTCGTAAACGACGGCTGCATATTCTAGTGTAGTTTGAAGATGTATTAGGAGACCAATTATCCCGCCTAATTACTGCAAGCCACCTCTACAGAACACCAACGGCAGCTGGAATTTCATGGAACGACAGCCGAACAGTGTATTAGGGCGAAAGCCTTAGATGCCTCATCAAACGCGAAAATTGACCGTCGGCGGCGTCAGCACGAGTGATGCAAAAAATAATTACGTGATGACGTCATCATATGACGTCACAGATCATAAAATCTTGTGACGTCGTCATATTACATCTTCGCTTGGTCAAAATGGGCCGATCACGGAGGCAGTGCATGCCTCCATTGATGTGCAGAAAGCTTATCTCGGAGGGAGGCAGGAAATGTTCAACACATTGACTAGAAGAAAAGAAGAAGATGGCTTTCGCCTTTCAGTCGTCTTAGATGAATGCATAAGGGACTCTGTGAGATTCTTTTCTTTATCAATAAAGGGAAATAAAAAAAAGACAATCGTGACTTCTTTCAGTTCCATTTGCAGAGGAACACAACAGTATGACATACTAAGGCATTGGGGCGGTTGCAATAGACTGAAATAGAAAATAAAACGCGAATACTATCAAACTCGAGTGCAAGTGTCGAACCGGCAACACGGCCTGACAGTCTGCCTGCGGAATACTTACAGCGGGGATGGAAAGACACGCGAACATGCGGCATCTGCATTCTTTGCTGTTTCACATCTATTTTCACGTGGTTATAGCCTCGATGATTGACGAGAACACGACATCATCCATGACACAATAAAAGGCCATCAAACATCTTTTTATTGCCACCACGGTTAGAGCGTGATGAAAACAGCGCGCCGCTATGTTCGCGTTTCTTTCCATCCCCCTGTACCTGTGAAAGCCTGCAAGAAGCACAAATGCAATCAAACTCGGATGCATACACGAATTCGTGAGCTTTGTGATACGCGCGGCCGTTCAGCACCAGCTTCCCGTAGTCTACTTTCACAGCGCCACCACGCGGCAGTGGCGAGCGGACGCGGAGCGCGCGCTCGACGGCCCGAGGAAAGCGTTCGCCCAAGCACTGAAAAATAGAGGAGGCGCTGCAAGGACACCCAGCACGAAGTGTTGGACACGGCAAACGTTTAGAATATATCTTAATTCGCTTCCAAAGTGTGTTTAAATGCTCATTCTCGCGATCGAGACCCATCGCTAGCGCGACTGACACCGACCTCACTGTGTAGGAAGCGTAACGAAAGTGTCAGTGATGTCGGACCACATTAGAGTGATGTGCAATGAGTGGTGACTCAAAGCTACCACAGCTCCGCTGCACCGGGCAAGCCAAAACGGCATCGGCTGCGACTACACTAATTTTCTGGGCATGTTGCGGTAGCCGAAGTTGCTTGCATTTTGCAAAGTGCTTCACATCGTCACGTGAGGCTGCAAAAGCGACATTAGAGAACTTTACTTCATTCGCACACTGCTTTCATACACCGGGTTGCCGTAGCCGTAAATATGAGAGGTTGGATAGGTGGGGCCACCTTGTAGCGCTAATACGAACCAGGCAAGCCCGCTGCAGAAACGCTAATATTCTCCATTAGAGACAGTCATAACGTAGTTCAGCGCAAAAAACAGGCAACAGACGAGTAAGAGGACAAGAGACCTCGGCATCCACGTGCGGGATTGTGAGTGTAGGCCCCTCTTTGAAAACACTGCGGTCCTTGCACGCAGTTGGGACCAAAGGGTGAGGGAAATCATGGAGGCTGAGGAAATTAAACGGTCTGGGGACGCATGCGTAAGCATGCCTTCCTTGCATCTTTCTGACAAAGAGCTTTTGTTTTTGGCGAGTCATGGGAAGGGGGGCGGTGTTGGCACACGTGTGTGACTTATCGGCACTTTTCTTCGTTTCACCTTTCGGTTTTTACTTCCTGTTTTTTTCTTTTTTCTTTTATCTTTTCTTGCTTTCCCTGCGTGTATATATACATGCGTTCCAATCCAATAAACTTTAGTTGGAAGAATGCGCTGTGTCCTTGTCCTCTTACTCGTCTGTTGCCTGTTTTTTGCGCTGAACTACGTTATGGCTGACTCGTTCCAACTCGCCCAACAAGCAACGTTGCTCCATTAGAGAATTTAAGCGAGTGTTGGAGGGATCCGGACAGTTGCTCGTGTGTGTGCGCGAGAGCAGACGATGCAGCACTGCGTGCGTCAGAGCTTTCTACACAGTGACGTCAGTGTCCCACTTGGCGCCGAGAAACCGAAAGTCGCTCACATAAGGCAATATTAAATTATTTAGCGAGAATACATGAATCTTGGAGCGTGTATCATGCTTCTTAGATCAATAAGAAACGTTTGCAACAAAGAATGCGCAAGCCACAAATCTGATGGCACCACCCCTTTAATTCACCATTTAAGTTGGATGAAACTACAGAAACATGCCTGACTGCCAGAAGTGGCTTGAAAATAAACTGCAATCTAAATAAGGGTGGAAACAGCTAGACACCAGTATCAGCTACGAACACTACAAGGAAATTACTGAAGGCTTAGCTGCATCTAGAGGAAGTTGGGCAGTTATATGCTGTTTGCATGCATATCCCAGGCACTACTTTGGCTATACGTAGACTGAATAAGTTACATGTGAAAAGTGTTGTCAACATGCCATAAAATAACTAAATTATGAGCCAGCCGTGGAGGAAAAAAATTAATAAAAAACATGACAAGTTTATACAAACCCTGGAAATGAGGTGTAGACAAGCAGCACACATCCCTTTTCTGCAATTGCAAAACACACAACTCGGTTATTATACCACTATTTGTGGGCATGCCTTGCTAATACAATAAAAATGTTGTTTCCTCTTTAATTAAAGCTATTGATAGAGCTTAAAAACATGTATTTATATAAAAAATTAACTACAACAGCCTTGGCATTGGTAACCATTACAGTCAAAGTTCAATTTATTGAAGTATGTGTTTGTAGCTAAAACTTTTCTTTAATAAACAATGTCATTAAATAGAACTTTTACATTACCACTGAAAATTACTGAAATTATTGAAATGGCAGTTGCTTTCTTAACGTGCCAGAGTGAGCACATAAATAAAAAAATGTATAAAAATTTTAATTCTGGGCACTTGTGTTCTTATATTCTTGTGCCCTGTTACCTGCGCTGTTTATTCAGTATGATGATGTTCAACCAACTAGCCACAGTCAACATTCTCGTGAATTCAGGGGTTTTATGTGCAAAACCACAGCCAGATTATGAGGCCCGCCATAGTGGGAACATATATATTAGTTTTGACCACCAGCGGTTCTTTTTTGTTTGTTAAAAAAATGCTAAAATTCTGTTATACTTTGCTAAATCACTGCTTTACCATATATTTTAAATTACACTTTTCAAATAGCCTTGTATATAAGAAAAGAGCACATTGCCATGCTTCACATCATTATTTGGCATGCAAATATGAGGTTAATGCCGGAATGTTGCTGTACTCTACCCGACCAGTGCCATCTCAGCACCTTGCTTGTTTTCTTTATGCTACTAGGATGTGCTGAATCGAGAGAACTAGTGTCAGCAAGAGATTACATCTGGAATCTTAAAAGGGGTACTGACACGAATATTTTCAGTCGTCGTTTTTTTGCGTCAAATGAAAGTTCAAGCCCTCAAGAGCCTAGAAAAGGTAGTGCTAAGCGCGAGTTCGCCCTGAAAAAGTAATTACAGTATGTTTTACGAGCTAGTTTCGGTTCCTACTGTACCCTGACATCACAACACGGTATGAGCTTCTCGTCACGTGCTCGCACAATATACAGTGACGTTTCCACGGCCGCTCGGCAACGTGGCTCCGTTGGTGACGCACAAACGGCCATTTTGGAAGTTTTGATGACGCACAAGCGGCCATCTTGGAAGTTTTGGTACCTAACGTCATCACAACTAGCCAGACTGCTGCGTGAAGTCACCAGAATTTGTACTGTAGCCTGACGTCAAGCTAGTGTCGATGTCAGTAGGTGCGCCATGGAAAAATTGACTTTAATATCAAATTAAAATACCTTAGCAGCATTTTCTGAGCTTCAGACTTGCTCAGAGCAGTCTCTGCATAAAGGAGATTTGTATGGCACAGTAAACTCGCCTTCGAAAAAAGGTGTCAGTACCCCTTTAACCTCTTATGGCTGAGCAGAGCAAATACATGAGACAGTCTTTGTGAACTACCCCATTGAGCCAGAACGCATGAAGAGCAACTGCCTAGCTTCAGACAATATAGCTAGGTGCTTGTCAACCACACGACAGCATAGCACCACCTCATTTTGTAAATACAATATAATCTCAATAATTCAAACTCGAGGGGACCTCAGAATTTTGTCTGAATTACCAGAAGTTCTCATAAACATGACTCAGGGCAACATACCAATTAGACTTGTGATGTTTATTGCTTCTCAGTGCAGGAACAACATCATAGACGGCTGTGCATTACTACCAGTAAAGTTTTTAGACATCAATGGTCGTACTTCTACTCTTTACTATACAATGCATGCACGCGTGTGTAATTAAGGGACGAAATGTGTTGTGTCCCGCAACAGTTGGTAGACCCTTCCCATACTTAGGATGCTTTCCCACATGACACCAGTGTACTGCTGCGAAAGTGACTTCAGGAAGCATTCGGCACGTAACAGACCAAGGCCAGACCATTTTTTTTTGTTCTTTGGTCAGCATGCGATTGTTGGTGCGTGTGGTTTAGCTAGTTTGGCCAATCTGCAGGCAGATAATCGGCTTTATTTGCGACAGTTAGTGACATAAACTAGAAGCAACACAGGCAGCAGATATTTTTAGGCATGGACAAGCAAAAGATTTGAATTAACCAAATTTGTGCCGTGGGGCAGTGTGAATTAAGAGGCGTTAAAATTAGGCTTGTGCGAATATTCGAGTTGTTTGGATATTCGAATGATTATTACAGTATTCGAATTCGCTTCGAAACGAATTTAAATTATTCTAAATTTCGAAGTATTCGAAATGAACGAATAGACATAAACAGCATGTAACCCCCTGTAAAGGTGGTTTCACTGCAGTGCGGGGGTACTATGCCGTGATTACACCTTTCCAGAAAAAATCCGCACTGCCGAGAAGCCCTACTTCAAGGTTAAATGAACGAATTACCCTCACATCGATTCATCATTTTTTTTTTTTAAAGTTTAAAAGCTCGTTATACCGGCTTATATGCTCTAAGTATAGTAAATTTTAAAACGTAACATATTTTACAGGTTATCACTTGCATTTTAGCGAAAGTCAAATCCTGCTACTTTTCAAAGTTGCTTCCACTTCCCTTTGAACCAAAAAGAATGACATTTGCATATGACTTGTTTCAATTTTAAAAAAATATTGTGCAGGTTAGTTCAGTCATGACAAATATGCTAATTTTTCTTTATAATATGTGATATATACTATTCGAATTCAATTCGAAATGATTCGACTAAATCACTATTCGCTTCGAGCCTATAATTTACTATTCGCACAAGCCTAGTTAAAATACGTTGAAAACATAGCAGGCTAACCAGAAACTTACGATTTGTTTAAATTAACCAAAAGTTTGAATTATCAGAGTTTGATTTATTGAGTCTACTGTATAAAGTACAAGACGCTGCTGTTTGCATGTAGAAAATGCTGCCTGAACAACACTTGTCATTATCCATTTTTATTGTTGTCAGAGAAACGAGGTAAGCTTATTAACTATAACAAAAATATATTTCAGTTCACACTCATCTATATAACATGTTCATTTAAAAAACAATGGTATTATTGTCCTGAGGTCACTGTAGGAATGAGAATAAAATTACACAGGGCCCTAGTTTTCTATAGCATTGCAGTTTAGCTGTCAATTGTTCGTGATTAAACACATACCAAGGCCTTTCAGCTGCTCCTGAAGTTCAGGTGAAAACTGGGACTCAAGTGGATATTCTTCTGTAAGCAGCACATAAAGGTCTTGCCTGCTCATAGTCAGCTTCCTCTTGTTCAAGTAAGGCAACACTGTAGGAAGACCCTGCAGACATTTTTTTTTTTTTTATTCTAGTCTACTTGGGATTTGAATACCACCACAAAGTATTACAGGCAAAGTTGAAAAGTGAAGGAGGAAAATGGCAAAGTTAAAAGAAAACTTAACGGGTGTCACACTTCCATGAAGAAGCACTGCAATCTTTATACTCTTGCACAATGTTTTTGTAACTGCATAAAGGCCACATAAAGAGCACTGTCACATATATCATATGGAGAGTTTTTCAATAAACTGTGCCTATGAAAGGAAAAAAATTGATATCCACTCATTTTTGGTATGAAGCTACAAAAAAAAGGTAAACGTCGGTGGAGGCTTCATGAGCAACAGTTGCGGTATACAAGTGTGCAGTTGTGTGTAAGACTTCCTCAACCTTGTGGGCTTCCACATAACTGGACCTATATAATGTAACTCTATTCAATTTTTTTATTATTATTCTGAATTCACCGTTATCCCGTCCTGATTGGTCAAATTTGTCAAAAATTTTTGACCCACACTCATTCTACTTGCAATCAAGCAGCATCCAGAAACCACAAAAAGCCCCCGACGTCAAAATGACGAGTAAACAGTTTTTATGACAAATTATGCCAAATAAACTTGAAAATGTGTGGATTGGCCAGCGTGTGCCCCTTTTTCAAAATGAAATAGAAAATGGGGGCAAATCTGTTCTGAAAGAAATGGCTGAATGGCTGTTAAGCAACCACACAAAATATATTGATGCGCAAATACATTCACTCTTGCTGCCAGCTAGGAGTACTCAGTGCCAGAACAATTGGAGGGAGGCCATCTTCCATTCTGCTCATAATGGGGTACTATCCAACTATTCTGGAAGAAGCTTTTGTGTTGTTCAGCAAATTAATGCGATGGAGCCTTTTTGCAGGTATTGCTGCATCCTGAGACAAACAGGGAAGTCAGCATGGCCTGGAGATTTTGACCAATCATGCAGTGCCACGGCCGCTACATAAAAAGAACTTTATGTAGCGGCCGTGGCAGTGCCATTGGTGTTTGCAGAATATATACAGGATGGAATAGTTGTTTCTTTTAGAAGCCATATTCAGGGTGTCTACCGAGTTGACATTTCTAAATTCCCTGAGTTTTCCAGGTTTTCCCTGAGTGTTTTTGCTAAAATTCCCTGAGTGAAACAGAATTTTTCTTTTTGTCAAGATGGGTAGACACCATGTCGCTCGATGATGTCACTCTCTAGTACGCACGTTTAAAAATAAAAATGACTTAATCCCATTTCAATAGTACAAAGAACAGTTAAACCTCAATATAGCGAAGCTGGTAAAAGCGGCAATTTACTTCATTATATCGAAACTTCGTTAAATTGAAATTCAACCTTTCATGCAAGGCATAGTTACCGAAGGATTAATATTAAACTGAAAATGCCACAAGAATGCTTGGCAACATGAAAAAGATTTTCTTTTTGCATGAAAAAAAAAATCAGTTTTGTTGAGCCCGAGGTGCAGCAATCACAATTATATGCCTTGCCTGAGTGTCACGAGTAAAGACGAAACAAATGCAAGTTTAATGCACTGTGGAATTGCACTTATTTTGCTGCTGCAGCTTGTCAAATCTTCGCTTGTTGCCCAGAGCAGTGCGACGCCTTTGCTATCATGTTGCCCAGCCGAACCATTTGCTCTCCACGAACGCGCAACATTGAAAACCGTCGCACGTTAGAAAAAAAGTCACAGTTTCACTGCGAGAGCGAAATAGTGAATCCGATAGCAACAAATAGGAATTTTATACGAATATAGGTCAGCAGCTCACTCCTTCAGGAAACGCAGCCGCTGCATTAAGAGAAGTGACCTATCTATGGCTCAGGGGCATATACAGGTGCCTACTTTGAGGAGGGGGGAGTACAAAGGCTGAAGCCACCGCCTCAGCAGTGCATTTTCGTGGGTCACGCATATTTACAACAGCCCAGATGGGATTATGGCGGCGCCTAAGAAGCCTTCGTTGGAAATGTGCATAGGGAAGCAGGAAAGGGTATAGCGATGAGGGGAGAGGTAGAGAGCAGGGACAAGATTTTTTTTAGATTTTTCTGAGCAGTGGTAGACAAAGCAGCCTGACAAAGGGGGCAAACTCAACAGGCAGCCTGTCAAAGGAGGTGGACGACAGGCACTGAACGGAAGGAAGGCGATCACCGCTACCGCCCCACCCACCCCTTCTGGATCCGCCGCTGCTATGCTTCGACGGAAGTTTTGTAATTAGAGCACAAAACCTACAAAGGTATGAGCCGTCTGCTGATCCCTTCTAAAGATACCGCGGCACAAGCGACCACACCCTCTGGCACAAAGTACGCACTTCCTGTCGGACTCGCACAGCCCTCCCCCCATCCCCAACCCTTCGGCTCCTATCCCCATGTGCCCATCGCGCGAAGGAGATGGTCGGCTCGTTTCATCTCTGCTTAAGCCCCGTTCGTCGGCAGCGTTCGCGCACTTTCACTCGCACAGAGTATACGATGCGCGGGATGACGTAATCGCGATTTGGACTTGATAAGGAATATCATGGCCAAGGCAAAAAATTCGCCTGAGTTGCCTATATAAGTGCCATCGCAAAAAAAAGCAATACAGCTGCGGCCTAAGATCGCATGAAAGCACGCCAACAGCCTGAATTACGGCACATCCGATTATGGTGGCCACGTTTCTGTTTTCCGACATCGCGCGCCGAATCGAGCAAGCGGGACCCGTGCCCGTGTCGCGAATTTCGGTCGCCGCTATGCCTTGGCTCTGAAAAGTTTTGTGATTCGGCTTTGTAGCAGAACATCCACATAAGCAGTGGTGTGGCTGGTAATTGCGAGCTGCAGCCCCCAAAAATATCGGTCGACTGCCTAAAACTTGATTCAGCATGCCCTCACCGGAAAAAAGAAAAAAGAAAAAAAGCTTTCACTTGCTGTAAATGGGCCTGTTAGTTACGCTCGCTTTCGCCTGGAAATTTATTCTGTTCTTCACAGAGTCCTAAATAGCTCGGGATCAGAGCGAGTGAGCTCTCCGATAACCACCAACAAGCGTTGCCGTCTTTTTTCTTGCCGATCGGGATGGCTTGCAAGATACCAGCCTTGTCGGCGACATCCGCTTCCTGAACGATCGCGATCGCTTGCAAGATAACTCAAGCTTGTTACATCTACTACAACTAATCATGGTTGTTACTTGACACGCGGCGATAACAAAAACACCATATCGGGCGCTAACGCACGGCACGCATGACAAATAATACAGAACTACACCGCGCAGTCACAGAACACCCTGACAACATTGCACGATACGATGTACCTTCGTTCATGGTCCCCGCATGCCACGCATTGGCCGATTCTCTCCCGCTCCACCACTACGAAGTCAAGGAGAGCATCGAGGTGCGCCCCTTCCCGCAGCCGCCGTTCGATTTGAAAAATGCGTTCACAAAGTCTCGAGCCAGCGTTAGCGCAACTTTCGTTCCCTTTCAATAAAGCTACTCTGGATTTTCCCTGGTGGGAGCATGATTTCCCTGAGTTTTTCCAGAATATCCAAAATCCCTGAGAATTCCCGGTTTTCCCGGTGGGTAGACACCCTGCATATTCTGCGAATGGTAAGACACAGATTATGGCCACTGACTTGCCCTTTTCTGTGTCTTAGCGTTCCGAATGGTCGATTAATTCACCCTTGTCCTGCAACCTGCTATCATCCTGATTTGATCAGTTAATTCAGTTTACGGTCCCTCTGTGTTTATCTTAATGATAGTCCACTGAGGTGCTTTCGTTATAACAGATTTAGTGAAGGCCAAACTGGGCAAGTGTTTAAATCAACTGCTAGCAAGCCTGTGTGCATCCATGAAACACTACACCTGTGGAGAATAAATGATGTAAATATAACAGCAGGTATTATTACCTCCTGACAAACCCTAAAGTCACATGCCAACTCTTCTTTGCCTTCACAACGGCAAAAAACCCGGACACCTGTGTTGATGACCTAGAAAGAAATGAAGAAAAGAAAAACTAACCATGACGAAACTTGCACAGCCATGAAGTTGCAAAAACTCTTCCACTGCACGCACCTTTATTCTTTCACTGTTCAATTCGATTATGTTCCTCACGGTCTTAGACACAAGGTAGATGTTGCGTTTACTCTCCTGTTGACACCGGCCCAACAGCTGCTGGTTTGGAAAAGTTGGGTCCACTTCATAGAAATCTCTGAAAACAATGAGAGCATGTTAGATAACTTAAATGAAACACAAATACTTTTTTCATGGCCCTAACTTGTACAGGCGTTCAGAGAATAGTTCAGAATGCTGGGCAGGCGGTCACTTGCTGGCAGAGCACACCAGTGGAAAAATAGTGCCATGCTCTGCATGTGCGCAATCTTCCCAGAAATTAAGCACTGTTCTGTTGTGCATCTAGAACGCTGTCTTCTTGCTCCAAAAGACTACCGTTAGGTGCATGCTTACGTGCCTCTTAGTGTTGTGAGTGTCGCTGGGCGGTTGGGTCTGTGACGCGCTTTGCACGCATGCATGTTTGTATTTGGGCACCTTTTATCTTTTGTTACCTTGGGTGCCACTGATCTTTTCGACACCGCTTGCACGGTTCGTCAGCACACTTATGGCGCGACTGTGACAGAGCTAAGAAGTGCCTAACACTAGACTTTTGGCGTAAGGGCAATGCCAATCTAGATACCCAGAGTGTCTTGTTTTCTTGCTAGGAAGATCGCACAAGCGCAGACCATGGCTGTATTTTCCTGCAGGCGGAGCGGCCACCTGTCCAGCGTTCCGAATTATTCTGTGAGCGCCTGTACACTACACCTTTCCACATTACCTCAGTGAACTATAAATAAGTTCACCTTATGGCTATACTGTTGCACATATGCACAAATATAGCGTGAGAAAGGGGCTCCTGCTGAGGAAAAAAGATTGCATAGAATATAACAAAGCATAAAAAAGCCATACCTATAAAAATATAATGAGGCTTTCAAATGAAGCCAGTATCACCACCTGCACATGTGGCCTGTGGCCACCTGTAATAAGGCCTTACAGTCCTAGCCAGTAGGCCCTGTCTTTTTTTTTTTTTTTTTTTTGCACAGCAGCAATGCGTTTCTCATCCTCTTCTAGCAGTAGCCTCAATGTAACAGATTACATTGTAATAGTTCCCACAACTTCAGACAAGTGCCTCCCATCATTAATTGTTCCACTAAAAGATTACTACATAGTTGACACTATGCAAAACAGAGATCGTGCCCTAGCGTACACTTTGGAAACACCTGTAAGTTGGCTTTCCTGCACGAATGTTTTCCCATGAAACCTCTCGTTCCCAGACAGCTTTTCTCTCTCTAAGCGTGTTCACCCCTCCACATTTCAGCGAAGGTGCGAGAGCAGCACAAAGGCTTTTCAAAACACACTGCAGAAATGTCACGCCTCATTGTAAGTTCCCTCACGTACAGAGAGAAATGGAGAAACGAAAGGAAGGAAAGATAGAGATTAGTGGTGAATGGAAGAAATAGTTTGTCTGCTACTCTGCTGTCGAGACTGTTCGCGTGGAAAACATACCTGCTCACGAATGCGCAGTAACTACAGTAAAGCCTCATTAATTCGAACTCGGTTATTACGAAATTCCACTTAATTAGAAGGATTTCGGCGGCCCCATATTTTGCAATGTATATTTGAGTAGATAATTTGAAGTGGCCATCAGCAGCAGCCCAGTTAATTCGAAAACTTTGGGTGCCATGTGCCAATTCCCGATCCCAATTTTGATGCAAATCCCCGTAAACGACGGCCATTAGGAGCCACAAGGCAATGCAATGTAGCGATAATAATGAGTGACAGGTGAAGCACCCCACTCCCGCTGCTGCCAGCGCAAAAAGAAAAAAGGAAGAAAGAAAGAAAAAGCGGTCTCGTGGTCAGCTGAAATGTGCACCTGCGGAAAAGACGTGCTTCACTGCAACACAGGGGTGACACGCGAGCAGCATGTCGTATGCTTCTCACAACGTCAGCGCGTCATGATTTACCCATTCTTTCTGGGAAAAGAAAAAAATAATAAAAGACGGTCTGACGGAATTCGCGATGTATGCGAATGGTTGCAGGCGATTTGCACACTTGCACTGCTGGCGGAGGAGCAGTGCAAGTGCGCAAACGCCTACTTCAAAAACTCGGTCCGAACACTACAATGATCACATTTTCGAGCCAGAACACATCGCAAATTCCGTCACACTGGCCATTATTAAATTTATTTTGCCAAAAAGAATGGGTGAATGGTCGCATCAGAAGCGCTGATGCTGCGAGGAGCAGGTGACATGCTGCCCGCGTATCACCACTGTATTGCAGTGAAGCATGTCGTCTTTTTAGCAGGCACGCACTTCAGCTGACTACGAAATCGTTTTTTTTTTATTGCTTTTTTTTTGCACTGGCAGCAGTGGGACCCACCGTTTCCCCGTGTTTGCGGTAAAATTGGGACCGGGTATTGCTGGAAAACATAACCCTTGCATCCCGCTTTTTGTATGTTTCGTAAATTCAAAAACCCGCTTAATTCGAAGATATTTTCACAGTCTCAGTGACTTTGAATTAACGAGGTTTTACTGTTTTTTGCAAGCTGTCAATTGCCAAGCTCATTGCATTATAATTAGCAAGCAATGATAAGAAAAAAATCCTTGATTATATTTGCAGAATGTTTCAAATTGACGTTACGCGATGCAATTCCTTAGGCTGGCAATATGGGAAAAAAAAAGTACCGCTATATTTGTCCAGACAGAGCAATTCACTGCTTGTACCATTTCTGTGCTAAGGAAGAGTTTTTCTTATTTACACACTTTCTACAATATATGTCACTGACAAGCCTCGCTCTTCAGGGATTTCGTTTTGTATACCGAGTGCCACAGGTGAGTGGCAGTCATTTTATCATTCTGGTGTTATTGCTGCGCTATAACAATGCACAAGCCACATGGCAAAATAGAGCTTCTTCTGGATGCAGTAGGCAAAAATGTAGTTAAGGTCCTTGTTTTAATTAACAGTTACGGCTTTGACAACAACCGTCACCCTTTTCAATGTCAAGAAGGTGGTCTTTTTTTAGATGTTTCTTCACCTAAGTAACACAGTAGACTTGGAAAGCTTGAATGAGTCATGTTAAGAGCAATACCTTAGTTTCTGACTATCGCAAGAAAATGTTTTAAGCCTCTGGTAGCCTCTCGCGCATGTATGTGGCCTTACAGAAATGCTTTGCTGCTTCCACATTTGCCACTCCCTTGCCTTGCAGCATCCCAGACGATGTGCCGCACAGAGGTCAATAAAAACATGCCTGACTTCTGTTCCAAGAAATTTCAAGCCCCAACATCTAAGCATGCCAACTGATTTACTCATTAAAAGTTCAGAACACATTATATTGTCATTACACATGGTAATATCATATTACCATGTGTAATGTATTAAGTGACAGATAAAGACATACTGAAAGCCTTCATAAGATATACTCAACCTAATTTCTCTGAGAAGCTGTTATAGCTCATACACTTTTCATGAATGAACTTAATGGCGTTACTTATGTAATGCTAACTTCAAATGCTATTCCCATTACCACAGTCAATATCCATGACAGTCATGCAGTACCCAGCAGTAATATGCACACAAGCTTTCTTTCACTCTCCCTGGCAATTACATTTCCTACTTCACAGCTATTTGCCATCATTCATATAAACTGCTTAAAAAAAACAAAAAAAAAACCTCACCGTACGGTTTTCCAAATCTTGTCATCTTCTGAAAGGAACACAAAAGGATCTTCCTTGTAACCCCGGATTCTTCGTTTCTTTCTTGGAGCTGCACTGAAATATAAAAAAAAGCATGCAAATGTGTTACAGCACAACAAGTTACGTTTAAGTGCTGCAGTTTACAGAACTGTACTACTGTACTACTACTGCAAATAGATGCCAGATTACTGCCCTGCACCTATTTTAAGCCTGCCATGAAATGGGCAAAAAAAAAAAAAAGCAATTTGTCCAAAATGTGAAAACAGTACTTTATTATTTGGACTTATGGCGAAAAAAAAAAGCAATTACATATACTTTTTGCAATCAGCCAAGAACATTGCAGTAGATTCTGAGTAAAATGAAGTGCTTAAATGGTACAACTGCCTCTATTATGACTGGTTTCGTACTTCAATTCTGCACCTCTGTTCATCTCTCAGTAAATGGAACTTCTAAAATGCTCTGTTGGGCGTGTTGATTCATTCTGTAATAGACTGAGCGCAAATGAACGAGACACAAGAAGACAAGACGACTACACGAGCGCTCACTACCAACTGGTTTTATTCAGAAAAAACATAAGTATATAAAGCATTTCACATCCAAAAGGCATATAAGGCATTTCACATCCAAAAGAAAGGCACCGATTGTGTTAGCCAAGCGTTGGTATGCTTGCGGGGAAGTGAGTTTCAGCTGATTCAGCGGAATTTAAGATAACTTTTTTAATAATTTTTTCTCACTTGATGTGTGCGCAGGCGCGCTTGTGGTGTACTATGCTTTATATACTTATGTTTTTTCTGAATAAAACCAGTTAGTAGTGAGCGCTCGTGTAGTTGTCTTGTCTTCTTGTGTCCCGTCCATTTGCGCTCAATCTATTACATAATGGAACTTCTGTTAAACGGAACACATTTTCCTGGTTTCTTCAGGTTCCGTTTAATTAGAGTCCACTGTATAAAGTAACATTTTCCAGTGGAAAACAAAACTAGCATCATCAAAATATATTGTCAAAATCCACTACAGTCAAACCTCGATATAACGAAGTCACATATGCAGTAGATAATTTCGTTACATTGTGAACCTCGTTAACTCGAAGGTTCTATGTTTCAAGTAAAATAATCTCACAGGTTTCCAAAATAATTTTGCACCTCATTAGTAAATGCACCAAAGCACAGCAGCTGAAGAGGAAGAGAACGGAGCAGTGTGTCCGATCGCCACGAGAAGGGTGTGACAAAATTCAAAGTGCAGGAAGCGCTCTATACGGTATCTGCTGCTGCATGAAGCCAATCATGCCTAGCTATTTGAATGCAGTGCATCACCTACAATGCTCAAGCTGTGCCTGGGTGCTTGCTGCACCGTATGTATGCATGTGTTTGCCATGGGAGCGTGTTCAGTGCGGTTTCCCCATGTCCACGTCACTTCTGACCGTGCAGGAATACTGTGCGTATTTTCTTGGGTCAATGCGGGCATGCGAATGCTGCTTTAATTTCTGCAGGCGACGCGCACATGAAGCAGAGGTTGCTGTAGATGGCGGCATGGCGTGTTTGGACGGTCACCTATTAAAAGTCTGCAGTATGGGTTGCAACGACGATACGCCACGCGTGCTGCCAAGCAGATAGCTGAACATGCTTATTGTGATAGGATACTGGGCTATAAGTTGTACTCGTGCGTTTGCCGATAAATGACATCATGTCTCCATTCATTCCATGATGACTGATAGTTTTTCACGACACAAGGGCGAAATGGTGAGGGACACTTGATGAGTTAACAATGGCACATGAATTTCAGATGTAAAATGGCTACAAAAACGCCTAAAATCAGTCATTGCATAAACTTTTCCATCAGAGAGAGCGTGCACTTCCTTTCTAGACTGTCGCACAACAGTAAAAAGATGTAAAAAGATATATGAAAATGCCTTAGCAGTGCTTTCCTTGAAGGGTCATGCATATTTACAACTGTGTAAATGGCACCATGGTGGTGGCCAGAGAGCCCTCATTGGAAAGGCCTTTAAGAGTGTGAAGTACAGTCGCAACGAAAAAAGATTAGCACAAGTGACTCGTGGCCTGAGCGGCAAAATTACTAGACGTGGCGCTGTTGTTCCCAAGTACGCTGGGAGCGAGAGTGCCCAGCACATTCCATTTTCCAAAGCAGGGACGGCCAGCGGAAAGCACTCCAACAAACAGCTTGCATTTCAAATGATAGCTTGCTCGCTGCTTATTGGTAAAATCATGTGCCAACGTTGCTGCCATCATGAGTTGATTTCTTCCCTTTCTTTTTTTGCTGGCGTTGTGAGCAGTGGTACTGCTTTCTGCCAGCCATCCCTGCTTTAGAAAATGGAATGTGCTTGGCACTCTCACGACCGGCATGCTCGGAAACAACAGCATCGCGTTCCGAAATTTTGCCACTCAGGCCACCAGTCACTTGTGCTAATCTTTTTCTGTTGCGACTGTACATATGTGCAACAAAAGTATGAGAATGACAGAATAGGTGTGCTGTAAACCTAAAGGAAAGTTAACTAGGTTCATCTAAAATTACAAAACTTTGCGAGTAGCACCGTCTTGGCTGGGAATTTATGGCACCAAACCATAGTAGTAATCGCGCCGGGAGTCGCAATCATTCGTTCGCTGGCCTTTACAATAGAAAGGCAAAATGTAGCACTAGCCACACTGTGTGTTGAGAAGTGCAATTATTTTTTGCACAAGAAAAAGCAATAATATGCAGTGCGATCCATTCAATTCACTCAATGGTGCTTCTTGGCACCATTTTCAATACTTATATGCACCGTAGTCACACGCTGACTGACCGGCCTCCACAACCAAAAATGGAGATCTTTTGCAGCACACTGTGGTAGTGGCCACACCACGAATTGAGCGGTGCAGTTAACTCTCATGTGACAAAATGGGACAGCAAAGTGCAGTGTGTTCCATTTCATTCGCTCAACAATGTTGTTTGCCGCTTGCCAGCAACGCTTCCAGGTAGGTGAAAGGTCAAATGGTCCCCTGCAAAAGACCTATTCTCTCTAGAATGATGTTTACTATCTTTCATTTGTCAGAAGGAACAGTTGTGCATATGCAATGCATGAGGATTTTGTTAAATCAAAACTGTGGTGCCAAATTACTTCACTAAATCAGTTTTCAATGGAGCTGAGACTGGGAAATGAAAATAGTTCATTACATCATGGATTTATTTTACTATTTACCTTGCGGATTTTGTAAAATCGAGGTTCATTACATTGAGGTCTGAATGCACAACAAAATCGAAGGGGCAAGTGAAAAAATTTGTCGTGACAGTAGTATTTAGTTTTCACAAAAGTTCATATAATAAGCCACACAAATTATAAAGCAAAACCTCACTATTGCAACCCTTGTTCATTTGGAGAATTAGATAATTTAGACTTTTGCTGGTCCTAGCAAAAGTAGACATTATAACGGCATCAAGCTCTCATTCATTCGGAAAACCATCAAAGCATGGCCAGTACACAAAGCACAGCAAATGCGTGATGCAAAAGCAGTCAACCGAAATAAAGCGATAATGCATTGAAGCCTTTTTTTTTTCATTTACTGCCACATATGACACTGCACCGGCAGTGTGCCTTCAGAACAGTGCAGTCACTATCCGTGTTCATGTTGATTACGACTGCAGCTCTGTCCATGGTGGTTGCAGCAAAAAGTAGTTTCATTTCGACTCTGTGCATATTGGTCATGTACTATACTAACAGAACTCTGTGGCTGTCATGCACATGTTCACAGAATTTCACAAAATATGGTAGAGCAGAAGTTGTTGAGGATGAAGAATGAGTCTACCATGGTCTGCATGCAAGCATAGAACACATTTGCTGCAACATGATGGATGAATGCTCTGTTGCCAATCAGCACCCTGGGGGAAAAAATATTTGGTATGTGCATGTGGTAGTGGAACGCATGTCTCAGATGAGGACATGAGTCTTGCATATGGCTGCATACTGCAAAGAAAGTTGCAAGCCCTTGCAAACTATTCAAACTACTATCACAAATTTTGTGGAAATCATGAGCAAGCACCCCTTCCCGATCCACATGAATTTGTGAACACTTCTATGAAGCAGAAATATCTCCAGGGATATTATTCATATTGAAGGTCTTCTGTATTTTAATCGCCAGCTGGCGAGAAGAATAAAAAATTCTTCGTTGTGGCAGAAATTTCCTTGAGGTGGTTGTGACTGCACACGTAAAACAGAAAGGACTTGTAATGAAGTGAAACATAGAAACTCACCTTTTGTCCTCTTTAGTATCCTCTTTTTCTTCATGATCTAAAAATGGATGGTTATCTTAATAAGTGTTCAATGCACTACATTAAATATTAAACTATACTTTAAAAGCAGTGAAAAGATTAATGTAGGCATAATCACGTGAATGCATGAGGTGTTCACAGAAATTCACCTTGCAGCTACTTCACCATGATGGTTGTTTCATGTGCAAAGAAACGACCTACACACAGTGTCACAATGACTGCTTGGTTGCTTGTAAATCTTACCATGATCTCAGATGCCAAAGATGAGAGTTAGGCTAGCTATCAATCCTGTTTAGCTCAAACGGCCCTGTCAGTCACCACATATACTGACACACACATACAAGCTTATACTTAAAAGTTTTTCACTTAGAAATCCAATGCGTGACACACTTCAAACCATTTGTAGCTGCACACCATGCAGGTGTTACTGTAATAAATATCAATAGCAATACTGTCGCATGCCTTGCACTAAGATGCGTCAGCTCAACCCTATCCATCTTTGTAATGCTTGATCACCTTGTGTGTGCTACTGTACAAAAATGATATCTAGTACACCGTCTTTTGCTACTAAAGCCTTGGCCCATGCATGAACACTACAGTAGAACTTCTGTACTTACCAACAGGAACATCTCCCACGCCTTTGTCTTTGCGTTGTGATTCCCATGGCAGCTTTGGTGCAATTTTCTTTAGTACAGCAACAAAGAATGCACCTGTGTCTTGTTGGTGAGGAAGAATTCTTATACTGATAAGAAAAAAGAGAAAATGGTAATTGCATATCATACATGTTATTGTATTTTTGCATACAATTATAACCTATGCCAAATATGCACTTTTCCTTCATGTAGAAAGGTACTTGGGTTCTACAGGATTGCACGAAAAAGAAAAAGTCAAAACACAACATTGTTTTATTTGCCAGAATTAACCAATTCTGATGCACTCACGAATCTAATTGCACCCATGCAATTATTTATAGCTTCTAAACAGGAACACTGTATGCATGCAGATGTAATGCACACCTGATTTTATAATAAGAACAAGTGGCAGTTTCGTTTGAAAGGTGAAGCATCCATAGATTCATATCTTCATTAGCTGTGTACATGCAGCAAACACCGGCTTACTAGTTAAATTAACAAGCATGGTTGCAATTATTGTGATAGTTATAACTATTATAATTTTATAGGTCTGTGTTCTACAATAAAACTTTGTTGTATGGCCTTTCTTCTTCTTTTTCATACACAAACATGTATATTAAGGGCCCCCAAATAACCCCTGACATTTTTTACACAAGGTGAACAGAATGGTGTGACCATCATCTTTTACAAATGAGGCAGTGCAAGGCATTGGGACAATGCCGGAAAAAAAAACAAACAATCCTGGCTATTTTTCCTGGCTTTTCTGGTGCCCCCACCGTTCATCATGATGTAACATGGGTGCTCCTAGTGATGTCATCAGTAGCAAACACCATCAACAGGTCGAACAAATAGTTCCGATTTGTCTGTTCCATGTAGCCAGTCAAATACTTATTCTTCCTCATTTTGTTGCTTATGTTTCAAGTACATTCATTCTCGAATGTATTCGTACTTGGAGGTGTGATTAGAGCGACACACAACACTACGCTGTGCATGCATATTAGTGACATGGCAGAATACCGCACACTGTGTGCCATTTGCAACTCAACAAGTTTTACTCATGAAGAGCAAAATTTCCCTGCCTCACAAGAGGGTGAGTCCGGGATCCAATTTTTGCGGAGGCTGCACAGCAATGTGGTCAATTTGCTACTAAGGAGTGGTCACTATGGCTAAGATATTGTCCTACAGCATCTTCTTCATCCTCACCGCTACAAACTGTCCCGCATTGATATCATGCATAGGCCACATTTACCGATTCACTTCAAAGCTGTAGCTGGCAGTGCTTGAAATGAACATCCGATGCTCAGAAGTCTGAGACGTTGCCACTTTACACTCCCTCAGAATAATTTCATACAGACGAAATGCACTAATGTTCTTGACATCACCAGGTGAGATGCAAGCATAGCCTAGAAGGTTCCCTTGCCATGCCCCATCGGTTGTAGCGCACTGCAGCTGAACAAGATAGGGATTGCTGAGATGCATTACTGAAGCACAGCGTCTTCAGCACGGTGCTATACTTCCACTGTAGCTTTTGCATCATTGAAGGGACATTAAAGGCAAATATTAAGTCGACATTTATTGTTGAAATAGCCTTCCAGAAACCTCGTACTGCTACTCTTGTGCCAAGGAAGTGCTTATTTTGAAATAAAATGACGTTTTAGTGGTCCGCATCGCGTTAGTGGACTTCAAATCACCCGCCTGAAAGTGGTCTTTCTCACGTCACTGTTGCCGTGCCCAACGTTGCCCACCTTTACTGCGCGGCGGCGTGCACCATTCGGGCATCCGGCAACATCACATGCATGCGGAATTTTGTCGAACTTTCTGTCAGAGCGACTTTCACGAGCGTGCAAAACACACACTGCAGTACGCGATACCGAAACTACCACTGAGAGGCGACCGCATGAGCGAAGCCGGGTGCTGGGCGAAGCGCAGTTCTACGAAAACGGAACCTTTGAACCACACGCACCGTTCCCCAAGGCAACGCCAAAGAGGTTCTTTTTTCCATGAATGAAACAGAAACGAACAGCATTTTATTATGTCTCTTGATGCACAGAAGGTTCTTTTTTTATTGCAGCTATTTTGATTACTTTTGATTAATTGTAGACTGACGCTTTCATGTAATCGGGATCATTTCCAAAATGTCCCACTCATGGCGCACGTCGTGTGATACATTTAGCTTAATTCCTCAGTAAGTAGGGCACTGCTGTTGATAATATTGCCGTTTTAGACGTTGTCATACATTGAGCTGTCACTCTGACATAAACTGTTATTTGCCTTTAGTGTCCCTTCAAGCTCAACCAATAATAATAATCAGCAAAAAGTGGTAGTGCTATGCTTCACTACATAAGGATGAGGAACAGAGTCAAGACTTGCAGTTACTATTTGTAAAGGGAGGGCATTCCCTTCACTAAATCTTGACAACTTATCATACTGTCATCCCTCTTAACAGCCCATTATACATGAAAAACTGAAAAAAAAAATGCTATCAAGGAGCCATTCCTAGCTGAGAAACAAAAATACTATACACACCAGCGCTCCAATTTCAGTTGCGTAGCCACGTCTGATGGTGGAGGGAACATGTGTGCCCTGATCTGTGTATGGTATTTCTCTGGTACTTCATCAAATGAAGAGTAAACTGCCATATCTTTGCTGGAAACTTTCCATGTACAAAGGCCCGGGCTACTCACTAAGCCTGGCAAACTGCTCCTGGCATCAACTAGCTCTACCGTTCCTACAAGCAGAAAAAAAAAAACATGTTGTAAGTATCACGTAAAGGAGCGCTTTATTGTCACTGCATAGATATATGCAACAAAAACCACTTTTCACACCCTTTTAAATGCCCACCTTATTTTACAGGAAAAGTGGGAACAATGGCAAGGAAGTAAAGATGCACATTAGAAACTAGCAAACATAATAGTATCTGCCACCTTTCCTTCATATTACCTTCAACACATCACCGAGAGAACGCAATGAAGCATCTGAATATGTGCCACACCTGAATATGTGTTCCGCCTGCTCTGGTCATTTCTGAGCACACTTATCACACCTGAGTGGTTCTTTCAGAACGCTCTATTCTAGCAGGAAATGTTATGGCATGGTCTCGACCAGAATGCCACAGCAACTGAGAATGATCAGTCACGTGAGTGCCTCCTCATGCAGATGCAGAATGGCGGGAGGGAAGTGGGTGCTGAATTCATGCAATAATAGGCATACTAAGGTTTGGTTACGTTTTCTGTGCTTACTGCTCTCGTAAAAACACAGTGGATTTGGCTAAGCCTGCCTTCAACTTCATGCGCATAAATGGTGACAGCAACTGTAATCAGAAGGTCACCGAAACACAATGCTGGGTGCTGTTGATAGTTGGCTGATGAGGTAAAACTAGTGACAGTTTCCTGAACTACTGTTATTATTCATGTGTCTGCCTACTTAAATAATGTATCATACATAGTAGACTCTCATTAAATGAAACCTAAAAGGACCAGGAAAATGTGTTCCATTTAGCGGGAGTTCCGTTTACTGAGAGATGAACAGGGGTGCAGAATCCAAGTCCGAAACCAATTACATCAGAGGCAGTTTTTTGTTTAAGCAGCAGTTCCGTTTAAGAGACTTCTGTTTACTGACAGTCTACTATAATAAGGGTCCTTCATTTAAACGTAAAACCTGACAATTCTCAATTTTTACACTACCAATCGATTTCGAGAAAATTGAACTAAACACGATTGCCCCTCAAGGTTTGCCTCTTTATAAAGGGTAACAAAGATAAATGCAGGTGTTACAAAACAATTCAACACTGTCTACCAGATGCAAGCATGTTAACATGCAACTAAAGTAATAGTAATGGTGGCATTAACATATTATTGTTAGATATGCTTCTATTTTGCTCAACAAAAGCAAAAACCAACATGTACTATTATATATTCAGCATTGTTGGCCTTCAATGGACAAATGCATGTTGCTATTTTAGCAGCCACATGTATACAGGCTATGACAATAAAACGCATCTCCCTGCATTTACCACACTTCACATACTATATACAAGCAATGTGCAAGAAATAAAATGCAGAGCTGACAGTGCAAGAACATTTACTGAGCTACGTTGGCTTTCAAGAAAGTAGATTGGGCTACTTGACACTTGTGAGGACTGAGGTGTGCCCGAAGCCTCTGCGTGGAGTTTTGCCTTTTCTGCAACCCCCTTGCTTTTCCCGTATCACTCACGATGGCAAGTGGTGAAAAGGCAAGGGAAAACCACCATTCGCTATGAGCAAGTTCTCAATGGTGGCGCTGTGTGTAATCTTGGTCACTGCGGGATTTGGCATGACCAGAAACATGGATGGGGGGGTGGGGGGTCTTTCTCTCTTCCAGACAGCACAAAGTAAGGTCACATTTTCCTTTCTGTCCGCTGACCCTTTTGGGATAGCCTCCACACCCTGCCGTGTCAAGGTAGGTGGCGCAGCAATGCAGTTTTCCGCCGCTCTGCCACGCACTGCAGATCCCACAAATTTTTGCGGCCAACAGTACCTTGTACTAAATCCCATTCTGGATGCTAATCCAGAATGGGATTTAGTACAAGGTCGCAGTTATCGGAAGCTTGTGCATACGGAGAATTTGATATGAAACAAAAGCCATGATTTTCGCAAAGTTTTCCCCCCTTGAAGTAACACCCTGATTTTTTTATCCTTGCTTCTCAAAACACAAAACCTGAGAAAGACGGACCGTATGTATAATATATGCAAGCAGATCTGGAAGTCACTACTATTTGTACCATGCAGTAATAATAACATTGGACACAATTCAACTCCAATTTATATTTAAATTTGAGCTGGACTTAGTGCAGCATGTTGTCGCCAAGAAATTCCACCGCCAACAGCACCTTTGACATCACTGTACAAACTTTTATTAAGGGGGGACATGGTACCTGGCGCTATCTTGGTCATTCTCTGACCAGATTCAATTAAAAAGCACAGATATATATGTATTTCTTCGTGCTGATTTCAAAAGTGCAGAAATTTTTTATTTGACTGAAATAATTATTGAGATAATTAAATATTAATTACTATTATTTGGTGAGACAATAGATAATAATAAACTGGGCAGAAAGTTATGTTTAATGCACGAATGGAAAGCAGAACGAATAAGAATCGAACTGCTGCAAGCAGTTGTCATATCCAACAACAATTAGCAATTTAGCAGCCCATTGAAATTTAGCATTTACAGTACAGCTACTAACGATCAAGAACACAGGCAGTTTAAAAAATTATAGATGAAGAAAAGAAGGAATTTGCTTGCAGCATTTCAAGCTTTATGCATTTAGCTTCATACAGCAAAAAAACGTTACAGCTGTAGCTATTCTAGAGCTTGAGCAATTGTTGCACCAAACAAGCAGGGTGAGTAAAAGCTTGTTTAGGGAAAATGCAAGAAAACAGATAAAGCTCATTTTGAACCACATGTAATAGAAGATACTGAAATATTTTTGTTAGATGATTAGTCTCCACCAGGAACATAACCTGCATGCCTACTGCTGCAGCACACGTCATTCAGAAGCAGCATATCGATATAAAAGCCCAATTTTTGTGCTTTTTCTCAATCGAAATATAGCTTGTTTTGGTAATATAAATTGCTGTTGGGGCTAAAATATCAATCCAAGATGTAAGAAACTTGGTCAGCACTTGCGACAATGCCTGTATGTTACGAATAAATTCAGAAAACTGATTTTTTCCATGATTTTTCATCTCTAAGACCAGTGTGCCCCCTTAAAGGTGAAAAAAAAAAGGGTGGGACTGAACAAGAAGTTAATTTTCATCATGTGACTGCATATGGCTTGCCTGAATACACACCTCAAAAGGGCGCTTCTGGTTCCACATTGGAGTGTTGCCACCATCAAATAATTATGAATTTCCTCTCAACATTTTCAAGCTATCAAACATACCTTCACATTGGAGCAAAAGGCTTGAAATCACAGCTTCATTCTCCAAGGGGTTCATGGAACATGTTGAGTATACCATTATACCTCCTTCAACCAAAAGCTCAAGGCCACGGCGTGCTATGCGCACCTGCAAGCTACATAAAGGTAGCAGAAGGGAAAAAAAAATCAAATGTAGGTGCACATGGTCATCAAACCCCATTTCACAAGAAAAAATTCATATTGAGAATACTGTAGGAGTTGCCTTGAGAGGTCACTAAAGAGAAAAATTATCTTCCTCGTATTAGTAAATTACTCCTTCACAATACCAAGATCACCATGCTTGCCGTGAAGAGATGCTTGGTAAGTGAGAAAACGCACAAAAATAAAATACAGGTAGTGCTTCACTTTGAAGTTCCCGCACCAATGGCAGTGACGTCATAGATTTTGACAGCATCTACAGAGGCCTGCTTCGTTCTTAATCGGTAAAAATGAAGTACACTGTCCTCTGAAGGTGCCAGAGACTTAAAATGCCAAGTTAATAGAAATTTCGTTGAGCCAATGTGACCAAATTACGAAAAACACTTTGAAATCTGTGACATCACCTGCGGAGATTTCAGAGCGAAACTTAAAAATGAAACTTTGACCTTGATTTTCTCATCTAATATTAACCAACCGTGGTGAAATTAACAACAACAGTTTTGCAGACTATAATTTATCAATTTAAACTGACTCATATATTCACTTAAGTGTCCCTTCAAACCTTGCAAGACATTACTTGCAAAATCATGGTCCATATACAAGCATCAACAATATCAAATGTAGTGTGGGCCAAATATGTGAAGTTCCACAGGGACTAATTAGAGGTCGACTTTTCTTTGTAAAATGTTCTACAGGCCATGCTTTAAGTATAGCACCTACACAAATTTCGATAACATTTTTTTTTTTGCAGAACTGAAAAAAAAAAAGAAAAGACAGTAGATAATTACAAACCCATGAATGCTGTTTCCATTAGCCACATTCCATTTCCTCCACAGGTCAATATTTTTTCTTAAAGTCCCATCTCCACTGAAACATAAGCAAAAGAGCAAAGTTACTCTCCTGAAACAGCATTCATCCCTAGCATTCAAGTTTGGCACAGCTGCTCCACATTTTTAAAGTTGCAGCAGTACAAATCACATCGGCGATGCCTTTACATTTGAGTGTCCAGATTGAAAGTCTCTATAAAAGAGATAATTGTTTAATTTATGCCTGCCATTAACAACATGCAGTAACTTTAACAGAAGCATCAAATGTTAATATTCAATAAAAATAACATTCAAATATTGAATTCCAAGCCGTATTTTTCAATTTCCAAGCAAAGTTAACAATGAAGCTTGGTCTGAGCAAAAAAAGTGCACATTCCCATTATAACTGATGCATCTAATGCGGCTGACAACTAGACATCTAGTTGACGAACTCGTAAATTCAAAATTACCATGCAGCCACACAAATGTCAGTAGTAAAATAAAGGAATAGAATGTCACCTGCCACACATACACTGATGTGCTGAAAGAATAAGTAAATATAGCACCAGACATGAAGGAATGCATACATGGCGAGACTAATCAAGTGATAAACTGCAGTGCTCAATTAAGCCAAGAGAGCTAATTCACAGCCTGCCTAAAGGTGAGGCACCCGTACTGAATGAAAAAATTATCGAGCAGAAGTTATCTGCATAATGCCATCGCTCAGAAATTGCTGCGTATGTGTAGCAACAGCGGCCTTCTTCTAGCAAAATCATTTGGAACAGTCCCCTCACACATCAGTTTCTGTCCCTGTAGACTCCAGCAGGTGTTACTATACAAGAATTCCTAGCTAGGCCAGCTGCTCGACGCTCATTAAAGGGAAACAGTGCATATGACAAAACAGGTGAAGCAGACAAGAAAATGCAGTGACTATTTCTTATTTGGAATCGTGCACTATACAAGACAGAGAACACGATGGGCATAAAACTAATCTATGAGTGCCTCAGCTGGCCAGCACAAAACAGCAGTGCCATATATAATCAAGGAGAATGTCCTACTACGATTTCTAACACGTGTAAATTAGAAACTGCAAAAAGTAAAAGATTACAACAATTTTTTAAAAATCTTTTTGTTAATTCATACTTTTGTTAAACACCAGATGGTAGCACCAGATTTTCCTATTTAGAAACCCTATGGCCACCACCAGCCTACAAGAAAGCTTGCTCTGTCGCCATCTCGTGATGACAACGATGAGGTCTTTCATAGCAGGCTGTTCCTAACACCACAAATGTGATTTCAGTTTCATACCCTGTTGTAACAAGCAGCAACTGCTGGACCAAAAAAAGAAAAACACAGATCAGAATTGTAATGCACTTGGTGTGCCCTCGTAAAACTAAGACAGACTCAGCAACCATTGGAGTTGCGACTCAGGCCACCTTGCCAACCATTCAAGCTCAAATTGTATGGTGATCGCAAATTTCTAAATCGAAATAAGAAAGGATTTGGCTCAAAAGTATGGCCACCAAATGTGTGGCCACCAGCCGGCCCCTTCAGTTTGGATCGAACTAACAGAAAAGTTTAACCATAGTAAAAAAACGGAAGTCTACTGTAAACAAGTTTTTGTAAGAACTACACAAGCAGCTAATGTAGGTTTGCCGATATTGAAAGTGGCAGTGATGGAACAGCCATCCGACTTTTTGGCGCAGATCTCAGTGCAGTCAAAAAGCCAATTTGACACGGTGTCAAACATACATCTATAAAACATGTGGTCTCGTTAGTAACTGAAATAGCCAACACATGTAGAAGAGCCGTTAATGCATATCAATAAGACTTCAAAGGTGTACAGTGCAAAAGTAACAATAGGGCCATTTATTATTTTTGTCATTATTTTTGTACTGAACACTTTCCAAGATCTCTCAAGAACTAGCCCAAACAGCCACATTGCTCAATTAATGTGGCATTTCAGATAACAATTACCTGGCTAATTTCATTATTTCTTAACAGAATCGCATTCCCTGTGAGCATATTGTGGTACAAAGCTGCTCATATAATATCAACTTATAACACGTGCTTGTACACTAGCTGTGCTTCAAGCGAACAAAAGTTACAGAAGTTACAGTAAAGATGTCCAGAGGTTTCACGTGATGAACAATGTCTCTCCTGCATCAGTGCACGCTAAATAATGGAACAGCTGTCTTAGTAACAAACATGGGAAGTGCGATGGTGCAGGCTTGCAAAAAAGGTCCTCACTAAAAGGGAATTATTAACCAACAGTTCCTAACCTTGCCATCATTCCTTCTATTTTTTTCTCCTCCTCCTAGTGAGCAGTACAGTACTCATATTACAAAGTATCCAAAGTGACACCATCAACAACCACACTAAAGAACATCTCGAAGTTGCACCCTCAACAACTATGCTAAAAGATATGCGATCGAATATTATGCGAAGTTGCTTTTTGATCTGACAAACTTCCTTGAGGAAGCTCGCCATCACAGTAGTGTGAGGAGTACATACAGAACTGCACCAAGATGGCACAAACAAGACTCCACAGAGACAAACACTGGAACTTCAACCAAAGGAAAATGCAACAAAATAATGATAACAGCAAACAGAGGATGGTTAGCATTGGTTATATGCATGGCTATGACCACCTCCATGTAGATGACAAGTGCATTTTTGGTTTTGGTTTTACTAGTAAAGCAGCTTTTATGTTTTCCTTGGAGCAATTTTTCACTAAAGTGTCATTTTGAAGCTGAATGGCACAAAGGACAGCTCTCAGCGTGATTTGGTGCAATTGTTGCATCTATTCTACTACTGAATTCGGTAACAAAGAGAGCACTTATTACATCAATAGTACCTCCACCCACCGCACCTCTTGTCACACTGGCACAGTCAACACCGACAGGGCTCCTAAGAGCCCCTAAAAGCACAGCCAAGGCATAACCACACACAAGGCAATGCTGCTTTCCTAAAGTGATCGAAATACTATAACTGACCAAACTAGGCAATGGCACATTTTTTAAACTATAAATTTAAACGTACAGCTACATTAACCTAGCCTGACAGTACATCTGCGCTATGTCAATACTCACGTGCAAGGAACATCACAGAGAATTCTGTCATATTTCAAGACCTCTTGGGTTCCATCCTAAAAATAAAGAACACGCAAAGAATAAACTAAGCACCACATACTAAGAAAAACAAGCATTTGGACGTGAAAACTGACCTTCTATCAGCCTAAGCCATTGTATTATCAAAGGAAACCTTACAATTCATACCATGAATACAGGCACAAGTACCAATGAATAAGTACATGTCACATAGTACAAAGAACCTGATAGCCACACAGTGCTCGTCAACCACATTTGCGCACACGAAGTAAGTAAAATTCAAAAACAATGAGAATACTGTAAAATTTAAATCATGAGAAGGAGGGGAAAAGTAACTTGGAGAGTTTATTCTCTCACTGCATATCTGAAGATGAGGTTTTTTAGCTGTCAATGCGCAAGAACACACACTGGATTATGACCCCCATCCATGACTACTGGGTATCAAATAAACCACATGCCTGAATGGTAAGAGCACACAGCTTTGTTTGTACTTGCCAGATGAGCCAACAACCTTTCTAACACGTTACTGTAATCTTAGAGGCAGGGTGAGCTAAGAAATTGCTGTATTAAAACCAGTAATTTGACTGGATATTTTGCCTTGCTATTTTCTCCCAGCATGCATTATTGAATAACAAACTCTCGTTCCTTTGGTGAGACTATGTAGCCATGTACCACTTAAAGGGGTACTGACACCCTTTTTCGAAGGCGAGTTTATTCTGCCATACATATCTTCTGTACGCAGAGATGGCTCTGAGCAAGCGTGAAGCTCAGCAAATGCTGATAAGATATTTTATTTTGATATAAAGTCAATTTATCCATGGCGCACCCACTGACATCGACACTAGTGTGACGTCAGGCTACAGTACAAATTCTGGTGACTTCACGCAGCAGTCTGGCTAGTTGTGATGACGTTAGGTACCCAAACTTCCAAGATGGCCGCTTGTGCGTCATCAAAACTTCCAAAATAGCAGCTTGTGCGTCCCCAACGGAGCTATGGTGCGGAGCGGCCGTAGAAACGTCACTATATATTGTGCGAGCACGTGAGGAGAAGCTCATACCGTGTTGTGACGTCAGGGTACAGTAGGAACCGAAACTAGCTTTTAAAAACATATTGTAATTACTTTTTCAGGGCGCACTCGTGCTTAGCACTACCTTTTCTAGGCTCTTGAGTACTTGACCTTTCATTTGACGCAAAAAAACGACAACTGAAAATATTCGTGTCAGTACCCCTTTAAATTAAAGTGGCAGTGTACGTGTCACCACAACCATCACAGGGAACTCGCGATAGACTGCCTCCATAATTCATCAGTGGGTAATTCCATGAGAGATCGACACAGGTCCGAAAATAGACATTTTAGATTTGACTGAGTATTTTCCATTTTGTGTATGTACCACCCAGTAGCCTGAAAGTGAACTTCGCTTTTTTATTAACTTCATAATTTTCTAGGGAAAAAATGTTGAACTTATTCAATGAGGAGCCCACTGATCGACAGCCCCCTGATGCACTGGTGATCAATCTTAGCCATTTCTGCTGCTTCTATTATTTCCCATGTTCTTTGCTCGACATGAGGGTAGAGAAATGTACACTTTTCAAATTCAGGTGTACATCCACAGCTTCAGTTGTGCGCTGCCACGTGACCCTGTAAACCACCCCAGACATTATACGATATTGCTCCCTGATGCGGTCGTTCAAGCAACGCCGGTCTGTCCCACATATCTGCTGCCACATGTAAAAAAAAACGAATAAACAGCTTCTTCGTATTCTCCAAAGCGCACACGACGCTTAGTGAAACACGTGTTTTGCTTTGGCAGTTGGGTATGCCTGTTTGCATAGGCCTGACGACTTCTTGGGTGCCGACGACCTTAACATTCACCTTCCCACCCACCTTCTTTAAGTTGTGGAAAATGGGATGAATGAAAGAGATAACTGCAAACATTTTGCCTTGATTTTGCAAAGGTTACCTGGTGCTTTGTCTGGTGGCTGTGCTACCGACACTTCTTCCCTTTTTTTATTTTACGGTGCATAACTGTAGCCACTGCCGTGATTATTTCTTGTGGGTACCCAGTAACATCAAGCCTGTTAATTTTCATGCGGAAACTTTCTTAGACCAGATGCACACAATATTTTTTTAACGCATTTGCATGACACGATTCTGCAATAGCTCTTTTGACAAGCTTTGCATGCATCTGGTCCAAAAAGTCCAAGAATTGTAGGTCTCAAGCATAGGTCGGCAAAAAATGTGGAGCTCACTCAGACTCACTCATGGAATATATTTTGCCCTTAGGGCTCACTTGGACTCAGACCCACCAAAATTTTCCTCAACTGGACTCAGACTCACTCAAAATTTTCTCAGCCAGACTCACTCGGATTAAGACTCACCTAAATATTACTCACTCAGACTCAGACTCGCGGCTCAATCTGAGTCTGAGTGAGTCCGATTGAGTTCGACTCATGAGCCGTTAGTGTATAATTACCTTTATCGATCAGGATGTCAATGCACTTAAACGCCAATATCTCACATAATCGGTGCTCTACGATATGCATTTTGATATTGCACCTTCACATACGAGTTATCAGTGACTGCAATCCAGTAAGGACAATTTTATGGAAAGATATGCCTCACACGAGATATTTTTATCAGGAACTTCCTGTGAAAATTTTTTCGGGGAGTGGGGGGGGGGGTGTCAAGGCATGCCTCTGATCAATAAATATTCAGCTGGCATATGAACGCTCTAGTGCGTTGAATTATCTGTGTGTAGAAGTGAGTATCAATGTGAGCAGTCATAAGGCTGATAGTAATGCTGAAGTGGAGTAGTAATCCCCGTAGGCCGGCATGAAAAATTTGGAGATCACTCAGACTTACTGAAGAAGTATATCTTGTGCTTAGGGCACACTCGGACTCAGACTCACCAAAATTTTCCTCAAATGGACTCACTCGGACTCAGACTGACTAAAATTTGTCTAAACCGAACTCACTCGGACTCAAACTCACCAAAATATTAATCACCCGGACTCCCACAGACTCAGACTCATGGCTCGATCTGAGTCTGAGCGAGTCGACTCACGAGTGAGTTTGCCGACCTATGGTCTCAAGGCTCGATTTAAAAGCATAAAATCAGGTATTGTAGAATGTCGCGCTTAAAACGGTCATTCCGATTTACCAAAACTGCCTTTCTTCAGCAAATATGCTTACGTTCAGACGAGTCAGAAGCTTATTCCCACTTCTTTTATTCCAATTACTCACGTTCTTATCGCCTCAGTGCATCCTCGAAAAGCTCTGACTTGTACCCACAATATTATCGCTGCAAACAAAATAATGCAACATGCTTCTTTATATTCTTTTTCCATTGTCTGCGAGGGTCAATTAACGGGATTTGAAAAAAAATCGAAGATGGGGTTTTTTAAAAATAATTTTTTAATGCAGTTAACTTTCGCCAAAATTGGAAGTTTGAGGCCAGTTATAGGAAATTGTATTTGCGATACAGCAACAATATTTAGCAAAAAAATTGGCCGCGTATCTGCGTGCTCCGCTGCAAATGCCGTGTAAAGACGATAGAGGAGGCGCTACGTGAGATGTGGACGACACCTGGCAATATGTAAGGAAACATGAGCTTGTGCAGAGGGTTTCCTTCCGCCGTGGCAGAGGGCGTTTGTCGGCGCGCATAGGCATTTTAAGCGCAGTCGCATTTTCAGTGCAGCTTATTAAGAAACTAGAGTCTTTAGAATTACCTGTCTATGTATTTTCTATCAAAGGAACACACCACCTAATACTTACCTAGTGATGTTGCGCCTCAGATATGCATAATATTTACTTTTTGATCGGCAACGTTCACAAGTATGAACAGCCGTACCAGTTCAAGATGGGTGGGCGGTAAGCAAGTGGTTCAACTTTGGCCAGGTCGCTGAATCGGGTGACAGACAGACAAACAGAAAGACAGACAGACAGACCAAAATTTCTGCGTATAAGTTCCCCAAGAAAGACTATTGTCTTTAATATTGAACACATTATGTTCTCACAGATCATCAAGTTTTGAAACACTAGCTGCATCGGCTCAGGAGAAAAAAATGGGCAAATACAGCAAGTTTTATAAAATGTCACATATTTAGATATTTTTCAAAAATTGTTTGCTGCGACCTACAAGCTTCAAACAGTGTTACTATACTCTTCATTACGCATTCATTTTGTACAAAAGATGTTTTCTTTGTAACGATAACGTTTGTGTTTTATATCGTCACGAACTTTTGAGAACGAAAGGTGATGAAATTGGTCCCTCCGCATTGAATAAGCTTGACATCTTTTCCCTTAAAATTATGAAGTTAATAAAAAAACGAGGTTCACTTTCGAGCTACTGGGTGGTATGTGCACAAAATATAAAATACTCAATCAAATTTAAAATGTCAATTTTTGGACCCGTGTCGATCTCTCGTGGAATCACCCAAGTGCTCCTCTCTGCACTGCACATTTGCGTACTTTGCAGTCCATTGTCGGGCCCCTTCTGACAACACTACACGGCCACAGTGGCCCGTGGTTGGGGACTGCTCAACAAGCTCTTTCGTGGTTGAATCACACATGTATTTTCTCACTGCATTATGTGCCATCCCTAAAGGGGTAAGTAAACTTCTCTTACTTGAGCTTTGCTTTGTTTAGTTTCAGACCAGAACAGACGAAAGGTGGGTAAAGGTTTCGGACCTCAAAGGGTTAATGGCACCGCTTGTGGTTACAATGAAGATGCAGTGCTAGCTACGAGGCTAGGGCTTGTCCCTTGCGCATGGTTTTATCGTGTGTGCCACATCTAATTTTTCTTGTCACGACTCACAAGATGAGCTAAGTGTGCTCGTACGCAGTCATTGCAAAAATGACTATGCCGCCCTTAGCTTGATAAACTACTCCATGAGAAAGTTCACTTTACGGTTGCAAAAAGGGTCTACTAAGCAATCCCCCAATTATTTGGACACTGGTGAGCTGACAGGCCATGGAGCAATCACCAATAGTGCAGGCACACATTTCAATTCTTTGACAAAGGCTAATTTCAGGTTCGAAATGACCACAGTTTCAGGAATCGAAATGACTAAAGAACCACAGGCTGTGTCACACAATAAACTCACCTCCTTAGAAAGATACATGTTCGGCATGGCAGCTGCATCATGGTTAGTAACAAGGCAGCAGGTGGAGTGGAGCCGCTTAGCTTGATGCACCAGCATGTAGCAGCGCTTGTTATCCACATCATTGGCCACCACAACTCCTTCAGGGATTGTGTTCACGTGCCCATGTAGCATCTCCATCACCTGAGCTGTTTTGGAGCCAGGAGCAGCACACATGTCCAAAACCTGCACAATGCAACCCATTCTCACTGCTTTGCAAGTGGAAAACCACTGGCCCAAAGACCATGGCTGCGAAGTTCATTGCTCCTACTATAATGGGCTTGTATAAACATGACCATATTTTCTTCAAGCATGCAGTGCAGCTAAACATGGGTCACATAAAAGAACAATGAGATACAGAACATAATTAAGCTACCAAGACACCTGAGAGAAGTGAAAAGATCTGGATGAATTTTGGATTGACAGTGTTTTATCTCCCAAACAAAACAGTGGCCATGAAATGAAACACTGCAATTCATGATGATCAGCCCACAGGAAGATCAATAAAAGAAGAGGAAGCAAGAAACAAGCAGTCTGTTTTTAATTTTCTCATATTTTTCTTCCAGCAAACTTACCATATGTGTACCTTCTAACTCACCAAATTCGCAATCCTTTTGTATAGAATACAGCTCTGAATAAAGTATGTTCACCTGACGTCCTTTAATGCACACCAATACTTGGTAAGTGAGCATTCTTGAATTCTTGCCCCACACAAATGCAGCTGTCATGACTGACAATGAAACATGCTGCAATCATGTGCTTGGAGCCATAGCACCATCGCCACTGCACTACTACCGTATACACTCAACTAAGGGCCGCTCCCCCCAACTTGGCAGTCTAAATTTAGGGGGGGGGGAGGGGATGAAAAATCGCCAGCAAACAGCAGCATCGTCGCGTCTCGTGTACAGCGCATTTCACGGGAGCTACCACATGGCAATAGCTGTCCTGCGGCTTCGTCACGCAGTGCTATGTGTGAGCTTTGGGCACGCAGCACTATATGGGAGATCTTGTCGCTTTTCTCACCGGTGCCATTGATACTTTGTGCCACTGTTCATTTTGACGACTGCCTATAGCACAACCGCTTGCGATTGTGCTATAGGCAGATATATGGCACGATTAAATAGGTTTTTCCACACATGGATCGAAAATATAACAAAAATTTCACACTTCCATCGAAGGGCCGGGCCGCACCTCATCAAAATTGCATAAAAAAAGTGCGGCCCTTACACGAGTGTATACGGTATAGTGACTCTGAACCCATCAGCAAGAAACGAAGTTGGGCAAAAAATGTAAATGCCTTAAAAGCGTTTTCTGGAAATTTCCAGCGCGCACACAGCAGACAAGGACTTGATGAAAGATGACATACAAGCGCGAATGTCACGCTTTTATGTCGTCTTTCCTCATGTCCTTGTCTGTTGTGTGCGCACTGGAAATTTCCCAACATGTATTCATACCAACTCCCCCAGCTTTCTAGTCTTAAAAGCTGTCACCTTGGAACAAAAATGTTTTTTATTGTTGGCACTGACCCTTCTCCTACAAAAACAGGGAGAAGAAAAAAAAAGAATGAAACTGTTGATATAAACTATCTGCGATGTTAGTCTAATTTGATGTGAAGCAAATGTAATGAGTAAACTTCCTTGATAGGTGGTGGTTCTTTTCGAGGCCCGATGTTGTGCGACACTACTACACCACTGCAGCACAAAGTGAGTGGCACAACACCGTGTCCCTCAACTACATTTGTTCTAGTACAAGAAATCACAAGACACTACATCAACCCCACTACACTTGCTATGTCCTTGTTCACAACATGCAAACTCGATAATACATAGGCATACTGCACTTTCTTTAAAAAACCACTACGAGACACTACATCACTTCAAGTGCTCCTTAGCCTTTCTTTTTATAGCAATAGCTGTACTCCTCCCAGTAAAAATCTGGACAGTGACTTTGTAAATGCATTTAGCCTTCAAAATCGGCCAACATCAATTTCCTCCTCTTCCTCCTCGCACGTGAGTCATCACAACGATAGACATGAGCAGTGTTGGTTTATTCTCCTCTCCCACACACCCCTCTCCATCGTTCCGCAAGAGCCGCATGCCTCGGAACCACAACTCCTGCCACGTGACTCCCTTGCCGGCAATATGAAGAGCAAAGTGGACAGCGTGTCGCTGCTTGCTGCATCTATGCATCTAGGCGCTGACGTGCAGGACACCACCGTTGTATGCTTTCCGCGGTAGTTGCTGCTATCGCTCGACAAGTTTGGTTTAACCGCATTCAACTACGGCATTTTTTTTTTCATACAAGTGACTCATGCATATGGCTGAATGAAGGAAGAAAATTTTGAGGGCTCGTTTCTTATTTTGTTTGACACAACCTTTCATTATACGTATGGTTTGAAATTTATGTTTATGTTCAAGGCTGTACACTTAGGTAATGGTTAAGATAAGGCCTTGGCTGTTAAACACATGGTCACTGGCTCAATGTTTACCACTGTTGACACTATCATTTTTTAAAAAAGTATGGGCAAATATCAATTATTAAGGCTAGACTGGGTCTAGTGTAAGTAGGCTAAGATATGCTTTGCATTTAAAATTAGAGCTGTGCGAATAGCAAAATTTTGGGTGCGAAGCGAATTCGAATATTGAAGCGTGAGTGCGAATCGAATCGAATATTTTTCGAATATTTCTAGACTATTTTTCAAATACTTCGAAGCGAAATTGCAGAAAAAGAAGTTAGAGAGGATTCCTAAGCATATGCTTATGAGATAGCAACATGAAAGCGTTTCTTTTCGCTAGGTTGATGAAGCACTGGCAGGGTCGTGTTTCATAGTTGTCTTATCAAGAATGAGGCAATGTAGAGGCCGAATTCTATTTATGTACATGATTTGGTGCAACCAAAGTGTTGCCAACAACACTTTACACATGATAGGCAAAGATGCCATTTCCTCAGCCTCTCCTCCTCTTTCAACTTCTGTGGAAGCCCAACTGATGTGGTGGCCAAGGGTGTGCTCCCTTCGAGTCTGGAGTTGCAAATCTGACTCGTAGACGTCGATATATGAGAACATCTGAAATTTTGGATGCTAAAAAGCTTCGGCTTCCGATTTTTCGGACTTCCTGCCCGAATTTCAGGTTCAAAACAGCATAAATTGAGACCCCACCTCTGCCACATCTTTCATCTCCATGTTGGAACCAGCTTTTTCTTGAGTTAGTACATTTGCGACCGCAGCGCAGCTTGAAAGGCAGCTTTGCCGCAATACGGGGGTGTAATGAGGTCAAGCATACTGAAAATCTAGGGACAACTTCCAATCGGATGTTGACTGTGTCTTGGCTAAGTTCGACCGTAACAGAGCTTGAAAGGCAGCTTTGCCGCAATACCGGGGTGTGATGAGGTGAAGCATATTAAAAATCTAGGAACCACTTCCAATCGGATGTTGACTGTCTCTTGACAAAGTTCGACAGTGACGGAGCTTGAAAGGCAGCTTTGCCGCATTACCAGGGTGTGATGAGGTGAAGCATACTGAAAATCTGAAGGGGTCACTTTCAATCAGACATTGACTGTACTTGTTTTTGGGAAGTTCGAATAGTTCGAACAGTAAAATTCCAGTGCGAATCGAATCGAATAGCAAACACTATTCGAAAAATATTCGAAATTTCGAATATTCGCACACCCCTATTTAAAATGCTAGCACTGTGAGTAAGACTCTCAGGTGCAACGTGTAAATAACTTCATCTGATCTCAAACTACCTCTAGGAGGAAACTTTAACCTTCTCGGTTGCCTGCCACACACCAATACTGCTAGTATGCACTGGAGAATGCAAAGAAGCTGCACAGAACATGGCACACGGGTCTGGTAAACTGTCAGTTAAACAGTCCCTTTCTGCTTTCTGGTGATCGTAGACACTGCGGCTGTACCATAGGCAGTGTGTGGCATGAGGGCATGTCAGTGGCGTAGCTATGGGTGTGGTTTAGGGGTTCACCCCCCCCCCCCCGAAAACTTAGAATTTTGTGTGTATATATACACGTCCACACTATAAACACACACACGAACATACATACAAGAGGGTGGTCAGACAACCGCCTCCAAGAAAAAAGAAAACGTAAATAAAAGCTACTACTGATTTTTCTTGCTGGGGCAGCAGTTATGAAAACTGACAATACGAGTAATCTGAAGTATTGATCAGCTTACCACTAATGACACTACAGTACAACGTAAGTTTACATGCTTAGGATGCAGACATGTCTACACTTCATATACGCTTCTACAGTTCATACAGCCTTTATACAGTCTGTGGCCGTTACAACAGTTTATGCATACAACAAACTTTTGGATATAACCAACCATTATTCTCGCTTAGTCAGGTCTGCTGATATTACCAATGCAACAAATTACGCTTTCAATGGGCCGGTTAACCAGGAAAACTTGTAGGAGGTTTTGTACCCTAAAATCGCTCAAATTATTTCGAAATCAGTAACATTACCCAAGCTTACTGACAATGAAGTTTGGACTTAAAATTCAAGAGAGGGAAGCTTGGCTTCCATATTTTGTTAAACTGTTAAATGATGCTATGGCACCGTGCACAGCAGCACAACGCTAGTCACTAAGCAACAATACATAATGAAAAGAGCACGAACCTTGTGGTGGGGTTGGATGTCAAGTAGAAGAGGCGGAATCATGCTTACTGCTTCTTGTCGTGTAATGTTACCCTGATGGAAGAAAAAAAAACGTTTCAATTAAATAACGGAAATGCTTCACATGTACTATAGCAAAGGTACTATCTCGGCTAAAGCTAATACAGGGTGTTTCAGCTAACTAGCACCAAGTATTTAAAAAACAAACATAGGCACTACGTGTCTCAAATTGGCGCAGTACTGTTCTGAGCCATATAGAGCACGTCAGAATATGTTTTCGAATCTACCAAGCTCTGCAATTAACAAAGATTAAGCTGCTTAATGAACTTTTTAAATGGTAACTCTAGAGAAAAATCTTCAATACAAAAGTTGTAGCGCTTGTTCAGAAACATCAAATTTTTAAATCTATGGTAAGATAACTCCCCTGCTTAATTTTTTTCTGGCCTTTCTTTAAAGCGCACAAATTTTTAAAAATACATTTTAGTGTGACTGACAGTTGGGCGTGTTGGTATAGGTTCATGATGAAACAAGCGCGATAAGTACGAAGACTCAGAAAGGACACAGGACGGAGTGCTCCGTCCTGTGTCCTTTCTGAGTCTTCGTACTTATCGCGCTTGTTTCATCATGAACATTTTAGTGCCCTCAAATGTAAGTTGAACGAATTATCAAGGGCTGTTTCACACACGGACATTGATTCAACGGGCTATTGGTGACTTCTATAGATATTAATCGACAAAAGAAGCATACCATTTCAACGACAAAAATTCTTCAATGAAAAAGCGGCAGCCACGGAGCAAATGCCATGAGACCAGACCGTAGGCAGCATATGATGCAGTGTAGCCATTCTTTCTTTTCTTTTCGCACCAATGAAGAAACACATTGGAAGGAGCAAGGGTGACAGCGTGATGAAGGACCAAGATAAAAGATTCACTCACAGATGGCAGGTGCACTTTCGTAGATCTTTTTTTTAGACGGTATGCCCCTACCATCATTTAATGCCTATTGCAGTCACTGATAGCCTGCTCAATCGACCTTCGTGCACGGAGCAGCGTTTGATAATTCACTCAACTTACACTTGAGGGCACTAAAAGTGCCGCGTATTAGGTGGCAGTCACGTGGTATTTTTTAAAATTCCCGCGGTTTAAAGAAAGGCTCGAAAAAAAGTAAGGGAGTTATCTTAGCATAGATTAAAAAATCCGACGATTCTAAAACAAGCACTGCAACTTTTATATTGAAAATTTTTTGCTAGGTTTACTACTGTAAAATCCCGAGCAAGCACCCCCTCTACGGTGAAAGATAATCGGACAAGATTTGGAGAGGGGGCCCTTGCTCGATCGGAGACAAAAATCCAAGATGGTGGCAGCAGAGCCACTAAGAATAAAGAATGCACACCCGTGCTTTTAATTAAATGCGTTATTGAATGCGCATGCATTTACTGTTTTTACTGAACTGGAGAGAATCCTCATGTGAATTTTCATGTGTTATGACAAGGAGCTTATGACAGTTCCAGCGTGTTATGTGTTAAGACAGTTCCAGCCTTGAAGAAAAGTCCACTTGTCGAAACGTCAACTTGAGCATCCACCCCCTGTTTACGGATTTTTTCATCGCAAGCTTCCATCTTCCAGTTCCTGCCATTTTTTTGGACAAGGAGGCAAGACATTCTTGAAATGTTCCGACAATTTGTGACAACTCAGAATGCAACCCCGAGGCACTACACTGTAAAAGTACTAAGAAATCATCCTGGTATCTAAAGAGTCTCTGAACTTGGGTTCCCGGTTACTGCTGCTGCAGATTTCTGTAGCAGAGAACAAGTTTAAAAAAAAATGATGCGAGGAAAGGAGGTGTGTGTGGGGGGGGGGGTGCTTGCTCAGTAATTGGCGCATATTTCAAACATCTCGAAAATGGGCGGGGGGCGCTTGCTCGGGATTTTACGGCATTCAAAAAGTTCATTAAGCAATCTTTGTTCATTACCAAGCTTGGCAGATTGGAAAAAAAAAAAAACTGATGTGCTCTGTATGGCTCAGAACAATTCTGCACTAATTGGAGAAGCATAGCGCCTATGTTTAATTTTTTAATACTTGGTGCTTGTTAGCTGAAACACCCTGTATATTATTTTTGGTCCCTAATTAAAAGGAAACATTGAAAAAGAATGTTTGTTAACAAGAATATTTCGTCTCTGGCATAAGAATTTTCATCTTCAGTTTTTTTTAAGACACTAGCACGTCTTTCAATATGATGTATGCTAAACATTAGTTATAACCTGAGATTTTCACTATGACATCCGGTCCGGATCCCGTGAGCTGCTCCTCCGTAATGTTCTTTGTCTGTCACTATGACAACACCCGTGCTTTTAATTAAATGCGTTATTGAATGCGCATGCATTTACTGTTTTTACTGAACTGGAGAGAATCCTCATGTGAATTTTCATGTGTTATGACAAGGAGCTTATGACAGTGCATCAGCAGTCTTACTAGAGCATCAGCAGTCTTACTGCGACTGCAATTACAGGAAATCTCCACAAGTGAATTTTCAACGTCGCTGTGAGATTTCATGCAAACTACAAGTGCAGTAAGAGGCCATCGTGACCCACGTGCAGTACGCTATAAGTGCAAGGGTAAGCCAGGAAGGATGGTGGCAGCCTGATGTGTGTCATCTCCTCTTGCACCCATAAGAGCAGAATATGGGAAGGGAGGAGCACTCTGCAGCAGGAAGGTGCTCTTTCAGGTAGACTTTTTCTGGCTATACCGGTCATAATTTCTGTGCTAGCTCTTAGCACACCCTATCTTGCAGGTAATCTGCGGCAGGTGCAAGGTCTCGGCAAGCTGACAATCAGTGTGCCATCTTTCCACACACAGTGTTGGATGTCGTGTTAGCTGAAAGTTTCCAAGATGCATTGAAGCAAAAAGCAAAGTATTTGCTCTCCTCTGCCTCAGCAGTTCATCATAATAGCATTGTGACAGTGAGGTCCTGCAGTCCCTGAACGATATATCATGCTTGCTTGTTTGCATGATACCATGCTTGTTAATTTAATTAAAGAGAAAATGTTTACTGTAATATACTAAGCAGCCCACAAAGCTACGAGCTCTACTTCATACGGTTGTTTATTACATTGTAATTGCTACTTACGCTCTGCCATTTGGTCCAAACTATGACTTTTAAAAACAAGCAACAAAGTAAAGCACTAGTACCTTGCTACTTCTCCAGAGGAAAACCGTAGTAAAAGCAGTAAAATTATAATTCGGAACAGTAGTGCAAAGAATCACACGGACGGTGACAGATCAAGACAGGACACAGTCTGTCCTTTTGAATCAATAAAAGTAACATTGAAAAGCCCCCCCCCCCCTTGATGTCTTTTCGAATGTTCAAATTGCTACAAATAGCTTCCCAAGCTGTACCCTCTGCGCTTATGCTGTAAGAACTGTAATTCAGTATCATGGTGCCCTCATACAAAAATCACTGCAAAATCAAAAAGATAATGAACTACCCTCTTCACAAGCATTCTAGGGCAATTAATGAAGTATTCATTAAAACAAACATAAAACTAAGGTTTGACCTAAGTGAATGCTGCACTTACTCGTGTCAGGAACGCACTTTTTCCCGAAAAACCAAAATAAAGCTGGGGTGTGCATTTATTGGGCAGGGTAAATTTTACGAAAACACTTTCGGGATGAGCAGAAAATACGGTAACGCAAAAAACAAAAAAACAAAAAAACTCGCTAGATAGCTTATCTTTTGCAGTAAATGTACGTATACACTACAGTAGACTCGCGATAATTCAAACTCTGATAATTCAAACTTTCGGTTAATTCAAACAAATCTTAAATTTTTGGTTGGCCCACTATGTTTTCACTATATTTTAAAGCTGCTTAATTCAAACTGCCTCACTGCACAAATTTGGTTAATTCAAACTTTCTGCTTGTCCATGTCTGGAAATATCTGCTGCCTTTGTTGCTTCTAGCTGAACATTCACATTTTTTCTCTTACTAACAGGTGCAAATAAAGCCTGCCTACAAAACGGCCAAACCAGCCGAACCTTGCGCACCAATAATCTCCTGCTGACCGATGAAAAAAAAAAAACTGTACGGTCTGGCCTTGATCTATCGCATGCTAAACATTTTTTAAAGTCACTTCCTCTGCGGTATGCCATGCGAGAAAGCGTCTTAAGAATTAGAAGGGGTTAGCAACTCTCGTGGGGCGCAACACATTTCGTCCCTTAAAGGGACACTAAAGGCAAATAACAATTTATGTCAGAGTGAAAGCCCAATGTATGACAACTTCTAAAACGGCAATATTATCAACAGCAGTGCCCTACTTACCGAGAAATTAAGCTAAATGTATCACATGATGAGCGCCACGAGTGGGACATTTTCGAAGTAATCCCGATGACGTAGGGAAGTCGGCCTACAATAAATCACTAGTAATCAAACTAGCAGCAGTAAAAAAAAGAACATTCCGAGCATCAAAAGACGTAATAAAATGCTGTTTGTTCGTTTCCGCTTGATTCATGGAAAACAAAACCTCCGTGGCGTTGCCATGGGGAACGGCGCGCGTGGTTCAAACATGGTTCAAAGGTTCCGTTTTCGCCGAACTGTGCCTCGCCCGTCTCAGTGGTAGTTTCGGGATCGCGTACTGCCGTGCGTGTTTTGCGCGCTCGTGAAAGTCACTCTGACAGAAAGTTCGACAATATGCCGCATGCGTGTGATATTGCCGTATGCCCGAATGGTGCACAACGCCAGTGCTGCAGCAAGGAAACCGGTGTGTCCTTTCACTGGGTGCCGCGGAATGAACCCTTACGCTCGAAGTGGCTTAGTGTCATGCCATTGCGCCAGTGTGCTAAACAGTCAAAACCTCTGCGTGTGTGCTCGCTGCACTTTCGTACTGAGGATTACGAGACCAACCGCAACTTGGTGACGGCTTTGAATGTGCCCATCCGAGCAAGTCTTTGCCGCAGCGCCGTTGTTGCTACTGTGGGTCCCGCTACTTCCGCTCGGCTGCTACTAGTGTCGGCAACTGCGCAGTAAAAGCGGGCAACGTTGGGCACGGCAGCAGTGACGTATGAGAGTCGTATTTTCAGGCGGGAGATTTGAAGCGCGCTAACGCGATGCGGACCACTAAAAACGTGATTTTATTTGAAAATAAGCACTTCCTTGGCACAAAAGCAGCACTACGAGGTTTCTGGACCGCTATTTCAACAATCAACGTCGACTTAATATTTGCCTTTAGTGTCCCTTTAATTACACACCCATGCATGCCTTGTATAATAACAAAAACTAGTATTATCGCTGATGTATAAAAATTTCACTGGCAATCATGCAGAGCAGTCTATGATGTTGCTGCGGCACTGAGAAACAATAAACATTGCAGTGTTAGTTGGTGTGTTGCCCCGAGTCATATTTATGAGAACTTCTGATAATTCAAACTTCTGATAATTCAAATAAAATCCTGAGATCTCCTCAAGTTTGAATTATAGAGAGTCTACTGTATTTTCAAACAGCTTTCATTGTGACAGCAATAATATAGACCCTCCAGGCGCAATTTTGCCATTGCCGTCCCGTTCCATATAAGTCCAAGTCAATAATGTAGCCGCGCAATTATATGTTCAATGTGTGAGTGAAAGTGCGCGAGTGCTGCCAACGAACACTGCTCAAGTAGAAGTAGTAACAAGCCGTCAGTCTCTGATGCACAAAAGGCGCACAGAGATAGCCAGACGGGAGGGGGAGGGGGGGCTCGCAGGTCTAGCAGGAAACAAATGTGTACCTTAACCCAGTATATGATGACTGAAAGTATGCATGACCACAATTAAAACTGTTTCTACTTACTGTGTCTGTTTCTGATATCAGGAAACTGTGGAGTCGTGCATAAGCCTCAGATTTCCGTATCATGATGCGAGACAAATCAAGCTGCCATGCCAGTTCATTTGGATACCTATTGTACAGATATAACAGCAAATAAATAACACACAATGCAAATCAACAAAAATCAAACTGCTATAGGTCCTATATGTGGAAGGGATACACTATTCACATCCTCAGCAAATCAACATGGTAAGTGCGAGGAACTGTGCAGCCTCTGAAGATGAACTTCTACAAAGTAAAAAATCTCAATAATATTCTCCTTCCTGAAATGTTATCATTAAGTTAAGGCCTTACTGAACTGCTGCTTAATTAAAAGCAGCAGCAGTACCCTAATCCTCGATTATTCTCCTTTTTCAGAAAACATGTTCACTTCAATAATCATAAAAAAAGAAAAAGCCACTATATTGGAAGGTTTGGCCTAATTCAAACTGGCTTGCAATTTCTATAGTTGCTCGGATCCTTAGTCCTTCATGTGAATCTCCTTCAACAGCAACTGTAAAGGCTTGTCCTTTATGAAAGGGAACAAACACCCACGTGTTCCCTTACATAAAGAACTACACTGTACTTCAGTGGCTGTAAGGCAAGCCTGTGCAGCCATAAATAGTTGTTGTACAGGATAAGCTATACTACAGGGCTTTCAGAATGTTAAAGGTTGCGAAATCAGCAGTCATGGGATCTCTACATTTTGAGGCAAAGATATTGTGGCCCTGGTAGAGGTGCTGTACGTCCCCACTTGCATGTGTGGCTGATGGACAAAGCATCCTACCTATATTAAGGTGAAAGGCTTATATGCCTTATGAGAAGGGTCACATGGCAAAAAAAAAAAAAAAGCGAGCATTTAGTACAAATAAGTGACCGCACAGCTCGCATGCTAGGAGCCTCGTGGCTCCTAGCACGCGAGCTGTGAGGTCACTTTGTCATTACACTGTTCACGCGACTAAAAGATTTTTTAAAAAGCAGCATTCGCGTGACTTAGCCTGTCATATAACACCCCATGCTCCTTGGCGTGCAAGCTACATGCTCACTTCGTCTTTGTGCATTTGCGTGATTAAAAATATTTTTAACAGACATTCATGTGACTTTCACTTCATGTCTTGACGAATGCATGAAACCGACGCGATAAAGAAGGCGATTCCCTGGTGCAGCAGATGTCATGGAAAACTTCCACATAGCAGCGCAGCCCACTTGGAGAGTATAAAAAGAGCAGCGCTTGGGTGACTCGGCTTACTGATGTTTAGGGGTGTGAAAACCTTACAAAAGTGAGTTAAAGCATGACTCTGCATATTATATGATAATAATCAAAGCGAATTCAGTGAGCAGGGAATTAATTAGTGTCAGTTAGATGTCGATATAAAGTGTACAGTAAAATAACCACACCGCGTGGCTTTCCCTTCATCTTTTTTTTTTTTTGGCAAATGCATAAGGGACCCTATGATTCTTTTTTTTTTCCTCACTTTTCCATGGCATCCCTAGTGCGACCGATTTTACAGATGCTCCAACTGGAAGTTAGTAGTTCTAAGATGTGCTTAAATTGCTCACCTACCGCAAAAAAGTGAAATAAGCACAGTATGCTGCTCACACAAATAAAAGCTGTAACCCTTAATATCTGCTTCAATTTTACCTTTCCTGTCTTTATGCTATGTGCTTGCACAAGCAATACAGGCCTACGAGGGTGGTGCACAGCTTACCGCGAAAGTCGTTGTCGAAAGAGCATGTCAATCATCAACAAAGACAATACACCTGAATTCAATACGTGCTGCGAGTTCACTGCCTCCATGAAGACAAGAATTTTTGTTGAAAAGTTGACACCTACCACGTGAGGTTAGATGGCTTCCCAGCCTTTTCTTCATCTCCGCCAACGTTTAAAAGCTCTGCAAAGTACTGACTTTTGATTATGTTCAGCAAGTGTTTAGATTCCCTGAAACAGAGATGTGAGCATATGAAATATGTAAACACTCAAAATATCAATTCTGCAATGCGCATAGCACTACTAACAAACTTGCATTAGGGCTCTATGCTTTCGTGAAACACTTCCAAAACTGAACTTTTTGTAAGCAAAGGGTTCCGTGCAATGCTCTAGGTTCTTGCAACTATACTTATACTGTACCATGTGCCCTTCCTTCCATCAGTTTCTTTACTGCCACAATGCTACTAAGCGTTTGCCACTCACCCCGCCTTTTGTACCTAGCATGTGTGATGTCGGTTTTTTCTGTGACAAACTTTGAACTTTGTGATTCAACATGAGTTTGGAATTGACTGAGGGCCATGAGTTTCTACACTTTATTGTAGATATATATCTAGAAAACAAAAGCAGAGGGTGCACTACCTTGTGATGCCTCAAAACTCCCACAATGACACATGCATCCCCGAGAGCTTAAAGGGACACTAAAGAGCAAAACGATTTTTCACGTATTAGTAAACTACTGTTTCATGATACCAAAAACATCACGCTTGCCGCGAGAAGACGCTTAGTAAGCAAGAAAACGCGCAAAAAGAAAACATGGGTGGCAACGCCACCTTGAAGTTTCCGCACCATTCGCCATGACGTCACATATTTTGACGGCGCCTACTGGGGCCTACGTAGTTCCTAATCAGTAAAAATGAAGTACATTGTCCTCTGAGGGGGCCAAAGACTTACCTAACATACCAAGTCTGAGGAAATTTTGTTGAGCCAATAGTGCCAAAATACGATAAATAGACTTTGCAATCCATGACATCACGCGCAGAGGTTTCAGCGCGAAATTCGAGAATGAAACTTTGAACTTGATTCTCTACTCTATCAATGAACCTATGATGGTGAAATCAATGACATTAGAGTTCTCAGAGTACAATTTAACAATCTAAACCGATTCATTGTTTCTCTTTAGTGTCTCATTAGGTGGTTGGTGTTTTGACGAACATGCCCATCAACTCGGTTGTGTGAGAGCACGTGCCCCTTGCATCAGCGTCTTGGTGTTTGTTGCAAAATGTCTAACAACCAACCACCGAGAAAAAAGGCAGAACAGCTCAATCAATAGTTTAGGAACTCTTGGTAGCCACAAAACATGACAATCAAAAAGAAACATATAGATAAACATAAATATGCCTGAAAAGTGACGAATTAGTTTGCGGTGTTTAACATCTTAAAGCAACGCTCTGACTAAGGGACATACTGGAAGACTCAGGATTAACTTTGACCACCTAGCATTCTACATACACCCAAAGCTAAGTACATGAGCATTTCTGCATTTTGCCCTATCGAAATGTGGCCACAGTGGGTGGGAATCCAGCCGGTGACTTCAGTGAATCCAGCTGGTGAATGCAGCAAGTATACTGAGGAAGTACGAAAGGGTTAACTAAATTTTTGTAGAAAACTTAGTAGTGCTATGTAGCACAATGTACACCCAACAGCAAAAATTTATGGGATGTTGACACCACAACAAATGCGAATTTCTGCTCTATCAATGCATAATGCTTCTAATCTAGCTGGTGACTGTATGGGTTGCAATACCAACTACAAGCTGGAACATTTATTTGGAAGATTATGTTCCCAGACAAAGCGAGAATATAGCTTTCTCCAACATTTCATGTCCCACAAACTTTTGCTATTGGGTGTACCATTCATAGATTTAAAGTTCGTGGGGAAAAAAACATTCCCTTCAAAAAATTAAAATCAGTACAGCAACACGGCTAGTCTAACTTCACACTCTCATACAATATCATGTTAAATAAAGCAGCCATAATCTTGTGCTAAAGAAAATAGCTTGAGAAGGTCTGCACCACTCATTACATGTTTAAACAGCAATGATCCACAAGAAAGGTTTTACATGTGCCAAGTAGAAACATGCTCATGTGCTTGTATATAGGAGAGCTGTCAGCTACAAGTGAGAACTTCAACAATCTATCTTGTGTCCTATTTAAAGTAATTGTGATTTAATTGTAGAACAGAGCAGCACTAATTCTAGGCATCACATCAATGGCAGGTACCATTATTCAAGGTAAGGAAACTACTACAATATTTTAGAGTAATATTTGCTTGCAAAACACTAAGAGGTATAGTGAATATGGCTGCTTACGGAAGAAATCCTGTAATTCTGAATGCCACGGGCAGTCCACGTCGCAGTGCAGCCATGAAGTCATCCCATTCTTTTTCAGGTACTATATTCTGTGCCTGTTTATGGTGAAAAAAATAAAGGTGCACTCTTTAGGGACACTGAGCTAATAAATTGTAGTATATAACAAAAACAAGGGGCTTTGTGACACACTGGGACAGCACTTGGCCTCCCATTGATGATGCAGCACTCACCAGGGCCCCAAAAAAGCACCGGCCACAGTGTGCGCAAAATATCTCATTTGACTCACAAAGTGCTACACGTTCCCCAATTCAGCTCATTTGTTAAAAACTAAAACCAGAGCACACAATCTGTGTTCTACAGAATTTTAGCCAAGTAAACTTAAGGTGAGATGCTACTTGAAAAATGCAAGTTTTTTAAAAAATTACAGATTTCTTGGTTTTATTTGTTTTATCAAGTTGAGTTTCTCTACTTTCATGACAATAAAAATCAATGTTGTAATTAAAGTGGAAATGGGTTAAAATCGCATATAAAGGGCACAAGGTGGCTGCTAAAAACTAGAAAGTGTGCATTGTCTGGAGTACCCTGACTAACATCATGCGGCTACTTGCCATTGCAGCTCATGTGAACAGTTCACCAAAACCACATTCTCAAAATAACTTCCAAAGCTCCCATGAAAGAAGAAATAATTTTAAAAAGCATATCTTTGCCACATAGACAAGCTTTCAATTTTACCTTTCAAATGTGCTTTTCTCAAATGCAATTTTCAGCAACTTCTTGAGTGTGAACATCTTAATTCTGGTACTTGTGATGCTTGGATCCAGAAGAAATTTTCCAAAACATGTGAAGAGTGTCTTTATGTCAAACTTCGATATTACTTATATAATTACTACAAATTTCAAGTAACCAATTACTAGGGTGTGAACATTTTAAGACTTCCCAGGTTCTAATTTTTTTACGTTCATTAATAAATTTTATACACATCTTTTAGCAAGTTTTTGGCATTCTACAGTTCATGTGGAGGAATATGAGCCCTATATGGCTCATAAATATGGAAGTTTAGTAACAGAAAAAATTGGGCACGAAAAGAACTACATTTTACACATTTTGTTTTTTCATTGTGCTAATGTCAATTATGCTCTCACAAAAATGTCCACACTCATTTCTCATGCATTAAAGCGTGCAATGCAGATTATCTAAGTCCAGTAATATCTTTGTCACTGCCTTGTGGAAAGTGTCTTTAATACATGTGTGTGTTCGGTTTTTCCAAAAGAATTTCCCACACGCTTATCAGATGCTTTTTATTCTTGTTCATCGCAAAGCACCCTTGTAGACGAACATGAACACAAAAGTATTTCGGGATACGGCAATTCCTTTGTGAGTTATGACCATTGGTGTGAGAGGCAGGTTTACTACTTTTGAAACGAAAACGCCGATTTCAAAAATTATACAACTTTTTGTCACAGCATTCAATAAATAACAGATAGCATTATAACTGCCTTCCTAACAAGGGGCAGAACTAACAAAAATTTTATTCCCTAAAATAAAATTATGTTACAGCAGTGGCATCAAGTGCATTGTGGAGCATAAATATGTTCATTGCTCCAGAATACATAGATCCGGTCCGGAACCCGTGAGCTGCTTCTCCGTAATGTTCATTGCTCCAGAATACATGTGCACACACTGGACAGGGCGACTATGAATAGCACTCAATACGAACCGACGCTCTAATTACTCTGACAGCAGATCCTAAGGTGCAATGTTTAAATGAAAAACAAAATAATGCTAGAAAAAACTTGCCTTGTAGTATTTCTCAAATGCTTCGTTGCTCCTTTCAATCTCGGTGTACAAAGGAGGCCCACCATTCTCGTTAACCTTTTCATAAAAAATACATGTAAAAGTTTACTGATGTTAACAAATAATCCAGCATGCTAACATAATATAAGAAATACTGCGCTTACTTAGAAAACGCAAATATAGACTGAGCATTTTACATATAAGCAACTACCGATAGGCAAGAGAACGGTATTTTAATTAGCTCAGCCTGCCGCGCGTTATTTGGATCTTGAAGGATCTCGCAGTAGCATTCGTTGACAGCGTCAGACGATATTGCAACAGCAAGACGAAATCAATCATGAACTTGTTGGCGCTCTCCCGAAGCGCATTGACAGTAACCGAAGCGAGATCCGAGTTAACAGCTACTATGTCAAAAGATGTTTTCAGGCAATCTAGCAAAATTGAGTGCACCTTTTGAGGTTTTTCTGCCCTTGGTGCCTTCCCTTGCTTTTTCCTTTGACGCTTTCTGCCCATCGCGAAGAGAGTCGGACTATCCTTACTGAAAAGAGACACACGTGAAACCGTGAATTTTCCCACCCGGCTATGGCTAGAGATTTTATTGTCTTGGTTCGGATGGTGCGGATACGTCCTTGGACGCATCCACCGTTTTAGATATTCTAAAAACGTTGAACGCATCCAAATGCGATTAGTGAAAATCAATATCAAAGGTAATCCGTGACTATATATTAAATAACAACATTTAAAAACAAAATATAAAAACTTTTGTTTACTAGAGCACTTTAAATTTTGAAGAATTTACGCCGGAACAGAAACAGCGCAGCCACGCAAGCCACACTGTGCCCATAGCTTGTCTGGCAACCACAGTTATTGTTGCGATTATTATTATTATTTTTTTTGTTAAAAACCCGTTGCCTTCACCAGCCTTCACTCGTAGCTGCGCCGTCCGCGGGTTGATGTGATTTTGTGTACTCGTTTCATCTCACAGCTACTGGTTACAATGTCGGACTCACAGCCCTCTTCGTCTACGTCGAGTAAGCGATCAGAGCAATTGGAGCGCTTACGCACTCTTCACATGCGACGGGTGAGTAATGCGCGTCGTAGTGAAATCCATGTTTTGTAGCTACATGTTGACGTTGTAACAAATCTGACGTAAGCGAGCCACCCCGATGAGAAATGCTAACTAGTTGCTGTTTGCTTTGTAGAATGAAGCCAGAACGCTGAACCACAAAGAAGTTGTCGAAGAGGACAGGAAAGCAAAATTGCCAGCCAACTGCGAAAACAAGCAGAAGTGGGCACAGTATAAACTGGAAGAGGAGCAGAAATACGAGGTAAGGGACCTTGTTTTAACTCTAAATTTGCCTACTTTTATTGCCAGTGAGCCCTTATGCAGAGGGAAAAAAAAAAGTGCATTCTGTGAGGCTGCGCCGTAATAGTTGCTTATTTTGCTTGTAGGAGGCTGCCAAGCGAGGTGAAGACTACTCACGGATCAAACTGCTGAGCGTCAGTGCTGATGAAGCAGAACGCTTTGATCGTAAAAAGAAAAGGAAAAACCCCGACGTTGGTTTCTCGGGTATGTCTTGCTTCTTACGATACGCAACTGATTCATTTATATGACCATATCAAAAAAGCCATTTCTGAACACACGGAAATTGATGTAAATCGCACTGCTTGGATTATTGCAGATTATGAGGCCGCAACTGTCCGGCAGTACCAGCGTCTTGTGAAGCAGATCAAGCCAGACTTCGAGCAGTACGAAAGAAAAAAGGAAGAATTGTAAGTTTTGTCCAAAAAGTGACACCTGTTTTACAATTCTGCGTTAGTTACTTTCTGAAAGCTAGGCCATGTTGCATCCTTCTGTACTGGAGCTCCACTGCTGTTGCTATACTCTGTAGCATTAATGAAGAATGATACCTTCTGCCTCTGTAGAAATGAGAAGAAAGGCAGCTAATTTGGGGGGGTTTTACAATAAAACTATTGCCTGGTGTTTACGGTGCAAGCCTACCATAAACGCCAGGCACAAATACTGACGTCATTGAGGCTGGCAAGAAAGCCAACTAACATAAATAACAAATAGCACACTATCATCTTTACAGTGTGAAAATGCCGCCTTACAGTAAATGTGTTCAGAGCTGTAGGAACGATTGCAGAAAACATTCACTTGTCATAATTTTTTTTTCAACCTCTTTGGTCATAAGCTACTGCAAGTAACAATTGTCTTGCTAATGTTCCTAAAAGAAGAATTCACATGAAAAGACTATGCAGATCTCGCATGACGTAAAAATTGATGTTATGCATAGCATGTTCCAGGCATATCTGACTGTCCAGTATCCTTTAAAGTTCTACAAAGTGTTATCAAATGGACCAACATGTCTATGCATGGCAAGCGGTCATGTGTGTTACTAGTGCACATTTACTTTAAAGCAACTTGATGAAAGGCGCATAAACGGTATTGCTGACAATTACTCTTTGCACATCCCATTGTTGTGCATGTGGAAATACACAGATGCCGACTTTTCATAGCAAATAGTTAGGTTATGTGACACATGTGCCATTCATCTTGAAACACTACTTGGTGTTAGCACAAGTGAAGTATGCACAAGTGAAGTCGGATGGGTAGAACGTCAGGCTCTTGTGCTGGCGCACCTTGGTTCAATCCCACTGATGTAATCTTTTATTGAAGAGGCCCAAAATGAGATACGGTAGAAACCTACCACCAGGTACATGTTGTGAGGCGAAGAGTGCTTCGCATGGAAAAATATTTCTTTTCATACAGTGGAGGAGTAAGGAAGGACAAAATATTTCGTTGCATTGAAGTGTGCGTGTGCTGTAGTGTATTAATATTGTAACATGTGGAGAAACAATATTTTCATAATGTGCTCCTGCCAGTGTCGAAGAAATTGATGCTTGCTTGTCTGATGTAAATGACTGAACATGTTTCATTACAACAAAAATTACAAGTGCTGCAGGTTCTACAGCATTAATGGTTTGCCATTGTTATTGTATACAGTGGTCTTGTTAGATGACAAACATGCAAGTTGTGTGGTCAAGATGCTGCCTTTAAGGGCGAGACAGACGGTACGATTTTTCATGCGATTCGACGTCCGACACGGCGGAAGGGCAACCGGAATGGTGACCTTTCATAGCATCGTACAGCCACCATTCCCTCTCCCCCACCGGCGCGTCGGCCGTCGGATCGCATGGAAAATCGGACCGTCTGTCCCCCGCTTTAAACTTCAGGGCCAACTCTAGGAGTGTGCGATCATCAATAGAGGGCACATCCCCTAACTTTTTTTAGCTTTCTGACTTGAATACAGTGCCCGACGCAATGCTATATACTGTCAGTCACCATTTGCATTTGAAACGAGATTTTTGGCTGACAAAAGGCTCGTGTTGGGCCACTGCTCCCATGGTTACTGACCTTGTTAAGATGTGGGCAGTACACGGCTCCACACAGCAACAGTTTTTGTAGTTGAACATTTACAACTCAAAGCGTTAATGAAGTCCAGGTCACAGCTTTTATGTGGCAGCGCTCTGCACATCGTTGCCATAATGTGTAAGGTCATATTTGTTTATGTATCTCAAAATGTTATAATAGCTGTCAAGTCATGCCAGACAAAGTTGAATGTAGGGAATAAAGGCGCTTTGAATAATTTTTCAATCAAATTGCGTGGAATATAGCACCTGACGTTATGCAATGTGTCGATTCATTTGCTTTTTAAATGCGGTGCTCAGCTGGCAAAATGTTCATTTTGGGCCTCTACTGACGTTGACTTACAATGCATTGTCGTACCTATAGTAGATACATGCATGCATAAAGGGTGGGGGGGGGGGGGGGCATTCGTGCTTACTTTTTAATACCTATTCTTTCTAGAGTGGTTTCCAAATGGTGCTAAGGACCTTCTGCCTTTCTCATGGTAAAATTTTTCTCATATGACTGCAAACAACCAAATTGCCATATTGGGACTTGCACCATTGAAACTTTTGGATCTTAGTAGGCCTCATATGTTCATCTGCCGCCACTCAGAAATTGCCATTTTTACCCATGTAGAAAACCACTACTGCTTTAGGCTTTAAAGAAATGGCATCTCTGTTGCAGGGGTGATGCAATGTTTCCCACCAGAGACACTATCATCCATGGCCTACATAAAGACTCCAAGGAGGACATAGACCGCCTGGTAGACGACATTGAAAAACAGTAAGCTATTTTTATTTGTTTTAACTCCACCTGTTTCTTTCAAGGATAACAGTTACATTTACGAATAATTTACCTTCTTAATTTTTTAGGATTGAAAAGAGGAACAAGTACAGCCGGCGACGACGCTTCAACGACGATGAGGACATTGACTACATCAACGAGCGCAATATGAAGTTCAACAAGAAGCTAGACCGGTTCTACGGAAAGTACACGGCAGAAATCAAGCAAAACCTTGAAAGAGGAACTGCTGTATAATGTTGCAGCTCTTGCGCAGCAAATCTTTTTTTTTTCTACACACACACATACTCATAAGTGTAAACTAATAAACAAGTACATACCACATCAAGACTTGACTTCCTTCCTTCACTATACTTTCATAGACTAGTGCTTTCTGCAAAACATTATTTAAATTCCTTCGGTTTGAAGACTTGCATTGTTGAGAAGGCCACAAAGCTTTGAAAAATTTTGTCAAAAGCTCGACACCAGCTAGTACATCAGTGTGATATGCCATGTATTACTTTCTTTTAGTAAGGCGGTTATGGCTCAGGAAATTTTATTGTAAATTTCCAGATTGAGTTCACTTAAAATATATATATTTCTTCCTTTTTTTTTCCACTGGTAAATAATAAGAGACCCCGCCATGATGGTCTAGTGTTTATGGTGATTGACTGCTGACCAGCAGGTTGCGGTATCAAATCCCGGTCGCATTTCTATTACTAAAATAGTACACAAAGTCTCGAGAAAATATTGCAGTAACTTCACAAAGGAATTGCCATATGAAGTTTGTCAATGACCACTGAAACATTCTAGAAACGCATTAGTGAGTCTTTAATAAAAGGCAGTGGGAAATGTATTCATCATTTTCACCTAGCTGCAAGCTCAAAGGCAACGGTTTTCCCATGACAGGATTGTATAGCTAGTAGGGACAATGGAAAATAAAAACATTCGTGTTGCTGCCTAGTGTATATGTACGAGAAATTGGCAGCATTCCATCAAGCATGCCAATTTTAAGTCTTGAATAATATTGCATTGGGTGCTTGGAAAGGCACGCAAAAGATTTTGTACTTTCAGAGATATAAAGAGCAACCAGAACATGAAAACAATTTTACACTTTGCTTCGCACTCTCACTAAGTCGCAGATAGTTTTCGCTGTGTATTTGCACTGTTCACTAAGATAATTTCAATGCATAAGCATTTCATTAATACTTCTTTTTGGGCGAGTTGCTTCATTGTACATAAAGGGAGTAACAGTGCAAACACACACCCACAAGAGACACAACACAGACATTCTGCCATTAAAACCAGTCGTCAGTCAGTGCTCATGTGTCTGTGTCGTCTGTCTTGTGGGTGTGTGTTCGCACTGTTACTCCCTTAATCTGCATAAGCATTCTTTCACAAGCTCCCTGGCAAAACCGTGTCTGTAATGTAATACCTTGTAAACGGAAAAGAATTTGGTACATTACACACTTCGTGACATTAGAAAGTTAGAAAATGGTAAATGTATTCCAATGATGTATTCCAATAGGAATTCACAGGGCTCCATAGGAAATACATGGGAAACATATAGTAGTAGTATGTCGTGAACAACAAGTAGAACCCATGACTAGCCAAGTGTGTTGGGGCTGAAACCTTTGATCATCTGATCACATACGGTACCGGACCCTTGACCTCCAAAGTGCATTATAGGGACCCATACCTTCCAAGTGCATGGAGTAATGAACCTCCAACGTATGTAGGGACTTGAACCTCGAACCTTCCAAGTGCATTGCATAGGGTCGCGAGTCAAAGGCGAGTGGTGGTTAAAGGGGCCCTGCAACTCTTGTCCAAGTAGCCATGAAATGGCTTCACTAAAGGCACTTATTGCCTCACGAATCGAACGGCGCAAAAATTTTAGGTGCGAAGCAGCTCTTTGACTAGCCTGTGTAACGCTGTCCCTCCGTCCGCACAAATGCGAGGCAACGCGCTTCCCTCGGCGCAGGTGTTGGAGCGGTGCCAAGTAGGTCATGCCGCAGCTGGGCGTTGACGTCACGCTCCCCTCGCACGCTTCCCTCGCAGGTGCGCGCGTACGTCACTCTCTCCCTCACCCGCCGGAGCGCCCTCAGCTGCCGGCTCCAACGCCCGCTAGCCTCCCGTGTCTGCATTTCAAACGCACGTTTACACCAGTAAACGCTACACAGAGTTTCGCTTCAAACGAATCTTCCAGCGCTCACCGCAGCACCCGCGTTCGCGCCGTTCAACCCGTGACGCCACCCGTGCGCAACGCTGCTGCTTCGCATCCCATCAGGGTTCCCTTCGGACAGATAGTCCAATTTTTTAGAATCCGTCTAGTACGAGCGGAGTTACAAAGATTTGTCGGGCGCTGTAATTGCTTTTACTCTTCTCTCGCCACGACGAAAGTGCTGGAAGCTAAGCATGGGGGGGGGGGTGGCACGGGGGAAGAAGGTAGTACGTCACGCGCGCCTCCTGACCTTGAGCACATTTTTTTTTCTTCGAACGCGTGGCGAATTTCAGTGCGGTCGCGCGCGCGCTCGAGTGGCGGCCTCTCGCGGCGGTCGCAGTAACTACCCAGCGCGCCATGTTCAAATCAGCCAATGGCGCGGAAACTGCCTGTGACGCCGTAAGCATCATTTTTTGTCGAGAGAAGAGGAAGCGCTTTGTAGCTGACTTTGCAAATTCATTGTAAATCCCAGGCCGCGTGCTGCGCTGTAATGTTTGGCTCGCGTGTTCTCGGGAGCCTCGACTACCGATCGGCAGCGTTTTCTGACCATGCTGAAAAAAGTGTTGCAGGGCCCCTTTAAGGGGAGAAGTGGGTTTTTAAAATATCAAGATCCCATTTACCAAATTTAATGAAACTGCAGAGTCTTGTTTAATTTTTTTTTGCTTTTTCAAATATGTCTATTAGTTCCGAAGTTCATTAAAAATTAATTAGAATTGTTTCCGGGAACAATGCAGCAAGAACTACTCATCAATCCAAGGAGTAAGAAACTGGGTCAGTACTTGTGGCAATGCCTGTACATTACAAAAATGCTGTTTTAAAAAAAAATTGACTTTTTCATGATGTAACATCTTGAAAGACCAGTGTCCCTTAAGCCAAGGTTAAGCGACTTTCAGTAGTGGTCAAGCAGTAGTCATGTGATAGACAGTAGTGGACAGTAGCAATGAGAAAGGGCACAATGCTTATGTCGTATGCATGTCTTTATTTGGATATGTTGTTCTTACATATGTCAACTACCAAAAACTGATTCAAAAAGAAAAAGGTGCCACATACAGTGCTGCCAAAACAACAGCATAAAGGTACTGCAGAAAGGAACACTGCACCAGTAAGGCTTGCACTGCGACACTTTGCATGCGTAAACTTTGTTTACATGGATATGTGCTTTCCACAGTACAACGTGAAGTGAAACAGAGTGAACTGAACCCTTTTTACATGTGGGAAGTATCCACATTTATTTTTCAATTTTAAAAATGAATATAATTTCTAATCAAGTGTGCTCGTCTTAGGCAGGGGGAAACATATATCCCACCATATTATATCGTCACATGTAGTAGTATCTAAGAATCTATAAACTCTTGAATGCATTAATTCTAGAATGCCGCAAACTTCCATTTTCATGATACCTGAAAGAAATTCACCAATTAATGCTTTTAAAAGACCCTAGCACAATTAGCTAAACATGTAATTTTTTATTAATGCGTCCTTGTATGGAATATGGTGATGTTCCAAGCATCATGCGCGTGGTTGGTATTCTATGCTTAATACTTGTAAAAGGAAATTTCGATCTCCCTTTGGCAGTTTCGGCAAAGAAGCATACCTTTCTAGGTTGACCTTGTGCACTTTGAATGCAATATATTTCTTCTTTATTATGGGAATTAATTCTATATAAGAAATCCTAGAAAGTTGCTGGGGAAACCTTGAAAAGGTGTTGCCCCCAGTTCTGTCTGGCTTACACTTGGATAACACTAACTGTCTCAGCATTCTGTGAACAATTTTCTATCTTGTTTCTTAATAGTGTCCCTATAAATGAATCTTTCACAACTGGGCATGCAAGCATGTTATTACTCATTGTGAGAATGTATAGAATATGGTGATGTATAAGAAGTCATCGGTATTCCATGACCACAGGAGGAGTGACTGCTTGCGACTGTACCTCTCTCTGTCCGTAGTTTTTTGTGTGGCAAGAAAATTAGTTCTAGACTCCAAATTGCAAGGTCAAAGCCTTTGATAAGTAACATGTCTGGCGTCAGCTCGGCCCTTGCATAGCAATAATGGCTGCATTATGTTTTGATGCCTTTCTTTAGTTTTTGTATACACCCAGGTGCTTACATTTCTTGAGGATGGTTATGACAAGTTGTTCAATCTATACCACATTAATACTCGTTTGACCATTAAAAATTATAATTACCAATTTCTGCACTAAAGCAGGCCATGATAAGTTACTTCTCTGCCACACATTAGCCAGTCTACATAAATTCATTGTATTTTTTTCTGTTAATTTAACTATGTAATTTGTGTAAATCAGCTCAGAAATTCTGTGCTGCACCTTTCACTCATTTCTGGTGCGACATGAACCTATATAAGGAGTTTCTGAGGGCCTTCGTGTGAGATGCGATTTAATACAAAAATAAAGCTGCGGCATGGGGAAGTAGAGGGGGATTTTATTGTTTGCCTACCCTTTTATTTTCATGCCGTTTTTTTTCTTCTTGGTGTTTTTTAAACATGTCATATACTAGGCCCTCAAAAAGTCATTTTAATTAGGCCAGATTCCTTCCGCATCAGCCCTTTCTTTTGAGTGTTCAAGTTCACTAGCATTGACTGCTTACACGTATGCAAGTGCGGGGTGGTGGGGGTATATGATGCCAAATATGAAGCACTCGTCACGTGCCTACCCTTTTTTCTTATGCGTCATTTTTTGTACTCTTATATCATGTAATATAAGCCCCATTCGCTCTGAATTTACACTAATTCTTTGCATAATTTTTGGCCTTCATTATTTCCTTTTGGTTAACAGAATTTTTTGAGATCACCCACCGCATATAACACAACTCTATTTCTTGAGCAAGGTTAAAGAGGTACTGACACCAATTTTCGACGCAGACTTTACTCCGTCATACAAATCTCCTGCATACAGAGACCACTCTGAGCAAGTGTGAAGCTCAGTAAATGCTGATATTTTATTTTGATATTGAAGTCAGTTTTAGCATGGCACACCTACTGACATCAACACTAGCCAGACGTCTGGCTACAGTGTCAATTCTAGCGACTTCACGCACCAGTATGGTTAGTTGTGATGACATTAGGTACCAAAACATACAATATGGCCGCCTCTGCGTCGCCAACGCAACCACACAGTGGAGCGGTCGTGGAAACGTCTCGATATCTGGTGAGAGCACATGACGAGAAGCTCATGCTGTGTGGAGACGTCAGGGTACAGTAGGAACCGAAACTAGCTTTTAAAAACATGTTGTAATTAATTTTTCAGCGTGCACTCACGCTTACCAGTACACTTTCTAGGCTCTTGAGGAGTTGGTCTTTCATTTGATGAAATGAAAATGACAACTGACAATTTTCGCGTCAGTACCTCTTTAATAACAGAAACGCACATCTTCATGCCAAACCAATGACGTTTGCTATTTAACTATTATAGTAATTAATTTTACGGGACAAACTCCAACATATGAAATACCCTAATCCAATGACTTTGAACGTGTCAGCCACTTGAGATGAATTCCACATGTAGGTGACATATGCCTCGGAACTACCAATGCATTGCTGTTCCAGCAACATTTCAGTGTGAATGCATCAAAATACATCTTGTTACAGGAGCAACCAGAAAATCAGTGAATTCTTATCATAAGTTTAAGAGCACATATCTCAAAGTTAGTGTTAGTTTCAAAATTCCTTCGAAGTGGGTGTCACTGGCCTAATTTCGCATACAGCAATATGTGCAATAGTACAATTAGCTTATTTGATCAGTCAAATTTTGTTATTCAAATATGTATGTATTTTGATCGACAGTGTAATATGTCTACATCCATCTTAATCCAGCTTAGTGAGTAAATAGGAGCTGTCATGGGTATTTTCCAAAGAATCTGTTAAAAAAACAAAACCCAAATACTTCTTTTTCTGCTTCAGGTATCTCTGGTGCTTTGCAAGATCGGGAACTAAACTTTCAAAAAACTGGCCTTTTCTCTCCCACTTCCCCTACACTCCTCCAACACAAACAAGGTTGTACTTTTTGATGGAGAGCCAGAAAGTCTCCTGAATGGGAGGGTCACACACTAATACTGTGCACTTTTCTCGGCACATGCGTGGGTTCATCTTCAAACTTCGAACTTTTTGAAGTGACCGATAAAAATAAATACAGCAGAATGTGACTTCTGCAGAAAAAAACCACAGGCAGAGCTCTCAACTAGGCTTGTGCAAATACCAATTTTTGGTTCAAGTCAAATAATTGCGGAATTTGTGTAATACCTTGACACAAGTGCGTGTCAGTATTTGCACCATCTCTTCACGTGAACAAACTGGCCAGCAAGAAGAGTCAATTGAGGTAACACATGAATGTGGTAGGCATGCTCACCACTTTTACGATCCTACTATCATCTAGCCTGCGTACATGATCTCGAGCTTGATCACCAATGCAGACAAACATTTCACAACGTTGGCTATTAGGCCTAAAAGTGCTGTTTCACCGCGTAATGGTCATGAAAGTTAGTTTTCTGCCGCTCTAATGAAAATCTGTTAGCAATAGCTGTACAGCTCTAAGGAAGCTGAAAATGCATCTTGCTGAAAAAAACGCTAGGCCTGCGCTGAAACCGCAGCACAGTCATAGTGAAAGCTGGAAGAGCGGCGTTTCTAAAGCACTGTTGTAAGCTCTCTTGGGGCTACTAATACAAGTACACTAGCAAGGTACCCACTACGCCATAAATCACACATTTTGTGAAGTTGGGAAGCACCTACTAAGCCATTATCCGTCATTATCCGTCATTCTGCGGAGAAGCGAGGCACCAGCTATACGTCTGTAAGTATTATGTGCACTTTGTCGACGCGACGACTGATGATGAAGAATTATGGCTCAACCCTTTGTAATGGGTTGGAAGCTTTAAACGGCCCACCAGTTATGTAATTTGCATTAGGTGATGCCTGGTCGCTAGGTCCCTCTCCTGCCATGCTCTATAACATACGCTGATGTGGGAGAGAGAGGTGGGGTGAGGGGGCCGAAGAACTTTACTGAGAACCCGAGGAAATGGATCATGCGCTTATGGGCTTCCTTGGCAACTAATACAAATGCACTTGCGAGGAACCCACTATGCTATAAATCATTGTAATTTTTGAGAAGTAGGAAAGCAGGAATTATGACATTTTTCGTCATTCTACGGAGAGCCGTGGTACCTGCTAAACGCATGTAAGGCATTATGCGCACTTTGTTGATGCTGTGCCTGATTACGATGAAGAATTGTGGCGGAGCCCTTTGTAATGGGTTGGAAGCATTCAACAACCTTCTCGTTGCACAATTCGCATTGTGTGACGCCTGATTACAGAATTCGCATTGCGCGACGCTTGGTGTTTATTTTACTCTTCTACCACGCTATATTGCATATGTTAATGTGGTTTCTTCCCGACATGAAGCCTGTATAGGACCTTTTTGCAAAACAGTTTCAAGCACCGGCATGGCTCAGAGGTTGAATACTGGGCTCCCACGCAGAGGGCCCAGGTTCGAACCTCGTTCCATCCTAGAATTTTTTTCTTATTTCGTTTTTTTTTTCTTATTTCGAGCGATAGTGGCTACGGACACCGGCGGCGGCGGCGGACAACTACGGCGCCAAGAACGGCTGGTGAAATGATCTCATAACAGCTTTGGCTGTAAAAAGCGAGTACAGTACCCTTTTGTAACAGGCAACTGCAATCAGAGTGGCCAGAGTAGAAACTGAATGTCACTATCTTCAAGGCTGCTATTAACAATATTGCACACAGATATGCCTGAAAAATCTAGCTAGACACATCTGAATTGTTGGTTGCTGCTATGCAATGGTTCAACAGAAAAATAAATGATGCAGTGAGAATGTGTGGCTTTACAGCAGTGTGCACCTCACTGCTGTGAATGCACATTTCAATGGAGTATTTTCTGCCATCCTAAGTTTTGTTATCTCGTATGAACCCCACTCGATGCATTGAAGCTCTCTTCATCTTTTATGGTTGCCCAATCTACATGAGTTTTCGGATTGCTATTTTTTGCATTTAATAGCTGATGAATATTGCATACAGCTGCTGTGAGCCATAACTCTGATCATGGTGAGATGCACTGCACAGCTATCCTTTTAGTGTAGGGGAAGCTGAAATGGGGAACAGAGCGTCAAATATACAACATAATCGAGTCATGCAACCACCAATTGAGACTGTTACTACAGATTTCAGCATCGCTGGCTAAGTGCAGGAACTAGTTCTTTTTTGGTCTGTAGTAATTGAGTATGTGGGTAAATATTATGGCAAAGTTTAAAACCATAACTTATACGCATATAGCCACTGCTATTTCTTTTGAATGCGATCGCAATTACATGGACATTCCAGGTGCACTTTTGCTGCCGGCATTACCGACATGTTCCGTATAAAGTCAAAATTGATAATACTGCCCCGCACATCGTATGTTCTATGCGCGAGTGAAACCATGCAAGGGCTGCCAAGAGTCACGGCTGAAGCAGAGATGAAGTGTGCCGGCTGTCTTTGTGGCGTGAAAGGAACATGGAGAGGTGCCGGAGAGGCAGTTGTGTCTCCAGCAGAAAATGCATACTTTGCCTGGCTGGCCATGGTTGCCCACAGTCTCGCGCGCCTTATCCTTGGAAAGGATCAGCAGACTGCTCATACCTATGTATGTGTTGTGCTCTCATCGCAGTTTGTACTGAAGCCATAAATAACACAAAGGTTGCTTCACTCACTGCAGTGGCCCGTTCCTTACGCCACCAGTTTGCTCAGTTACACCAAGTCAGGTGCTAAAGGAATCAGCTGCAGCCTTACTTTGTACAACATTCCGATTTGTTGCTGTCGCATTAATTGCTTCACCCTTGCGGCAAAACTGCGACTTTTCCATCAACAGTACAATCCAAATTTTGTCCTGGGACACATGTTCCTTTACAATAGTGTGCGCCATGCTGCCATGAAATCAGTATGAAATCTCATCTTTAGGGCAAATTTTTCCACCACAAGCATCACATCCTTGAATGTAGATTAGATAGCAGCAATGTACAAGTTTCATTTCTTATGCTTCTGATATAGCGCACCCCTTCTCAAAACTACTTTTATCATGCATATATTTTAATGCATAGGCATCTTGTGGAATTCAATGACTATTGCTGAAATATTTTTGCCACAAGCATTATATACCTGGGCATAAGTAGTCCCCCCCCCCCCCGCACTGCTTCATTCTTTTTCCCCAAATACTCTATTGAGGTCATGTGCTTTACTTGGTTTATTTGTACCTTCTATGGTACCTGCTTTTTTGCATCAACTTGTGATTTTGTGCTATTACAAGTTATGTACATTGTTCTGTTGCTTTGTATTTGGTATTGTACCTGCTATTTTGTACCTGTCCATTTACTTACTCCGATCCGGCCTTAATGTATCGAGAAATTACTGAGTTCTATCAATTCGGCCACGCAATTTATCCTAAACCCTGTAAGGGCCTTACAAAGGTGGAGGAACGCACACTCCTCCGCCTTGACACCAAAACGCTGCTGTGCCCGGCAGTTTTAAAACATTTTGATCCGGCCTGTACAGGAAAATGCCCATACTGTGAGGAGAAGTCTTCGGACGTCTACCACATGGTGTGGGCATGCCAGTCAACCCCGAACCTCGCCCCAAAACCACACCCCACCCGGGAGGACTGGGAGGCAGCCCTGCTCGGCTGCTCCGACCTGGCGAGCCAGAAGGCCCTGGTCGACCGAGCTCGAGTCGCGGCGATCGCCAATGGGCTCCTGTAATGAGGAGCCCACCTAGTGCTTGTGAGGGGTGGCCCCCTCCGGGCCACCTCACGCTTACTCCCTGTATATACCTCTAATAAAGTTTTTTCCTCCTCCCCTCATGCCTCCACTGTAATACCAAACTGGCAATGTAGGTACTTAAATAAATACCAAATATATGTTTCTTTCGAATACTGAAATTCAAGCTGAGGTAAATATAGAGCAGCATAATAATCAAGTGAACACACACACACACACACACACACACACACACACACACACACACACACACACACACACACACACACACACACACACACACACACACACACACACATTGTTCAATGTGCCTCAGACAAATCATCACATCGTTTTGCATGCAGTCATGCATATACAGTTGAACCCCTTTGTAAGAAACATGCACTGGGGAGCAGTTCTTGTCTCTTATATAAGGCGTCTTTCATAAACAGGGTACCACATTCTCATTTTCTGACCAACTCCTATTTCGATGTTGGCACACTGTGTCTCTTATACACAACTGTCAGTTATATAAGTGCCCTTATAAAGGAGTTCAACTTTAGTACCTGAAAAAACAAGCAATAGTAGTTTCTTTCCTGCCACTGACCTATTTAGCTTACAGCAGAAATTTTTTTTTTTTTCACTGCACATGCTGAGTGGCATTTGAAAGGGTTCAAAACGTACACAGAGATCAAAATTAGATGTCACGAATTAACATGCAAAAACACTTCTGCAGAAAACCGCCAGGTGTAGGATGTCCTCCATCCCTCTTTTGGTCTCAGGTTTAATACATAATGAACACACAGACTATGACTTTAGAAGTTTTTCGCATGCCTTTATATACAATATGAGCTAATGAATTCCCAACCAGAAGCAACTCAAAACGCATATCTTGTCCTGATGTCTTCCAGTTTCTTAGAAACCTGCGCAAGAAGGAAGATACATTATTACCATGCAACGTACTGACAGGCTAAACATTATTCATACTTCGCTTGGATTCCTGTCGAGCTCCTCTGCAATGCTCTTTTGTTTAGATGGATCAAGAGAGTTGAACTGTTCGCACAGGTCACCATCAATGACATTCTGAAAGTAAAATCCCACACATAAAACGATTACGAGCAAGTTCCTTACACATATTAATAACTAAAAATAAAATCATTCTCACCTTGACTGGAAAGTAAGATGATCTAAATGAAAGATGGTCTCTGCCGCACAATGGCGGGTTTTCAGACCGCATGTGCATCTCCAAATGTTGGAAGAAATCGTGGTCCTAGAAAAGCACAACAACAATCTTCACCTTGCTTCACATCCATCTTCTGCACTAATAGGCTGATATTTATTCACATCGCAACAAGCAGAAAAGGATGGGACAGATCCAAGGTAACAAACGACTACAGTAGTAGCAACACACATTTCCACTGCGAGACTGATTTTATCAAAGAATACTTCTAAACAATTCCTCTAGCTAGCAAAATCTGGCCCTGTTGAGCTAATCTTTACAAGGCACTGCTGCTGCCTACATAGACTTTCATGCAAAGAAAAAAAAAATAATCTGTAGCTAATTTATATATTTTTCTTCATTTCACAGCAGCAGTCCGACATTGATATATGTAATACAGCTCATGAATGTTGCTGCAACTAACCAGCTGTGCTTTAGAAGATAAGCTTGGAAGAGAACAAGTAAAGTAGTGATCATACATCATGAGCTAAATTAATTAGGCTCACGAGCATTATTGCCATCAGCTTTAGTTAATAAAGATTGGCATGAGCCTCAACACGGTGGTCTAGTGGTTATGGCGCTGAACTGCTGACCCGAAGGTCGCCGGATCAAATCCCGGCCGCGGCGGCTGCATTTTCGATGGAGGCAAAAATGTTTGAGGCCCACGTACTTAGATTTAGGTGCACGTTAAAGAACCCCCAGGAGGTCGAAATTTCCGGAGCCCTCCACTACGGCGTATCTCATAATCATATCGTGGTTTTGGGACGTTAAACCCCAGATATTATTATTATTAAAGATTGCCATGAATTTGGTATGTCGTTGCACATGATGAAAACAGCCTGCAAAGTGAATTTTGAATACCGCGAGCTGATACAAAAATCTAGAATCTAGCCTCAAGAGGCAAGGCTACCATGTTGATACGGGGGTGCGAATAGCACGGCACACAAGAAAAGATGGACACAGGACGATGTGCTGCTAGCAACTGACCTAACAGCAACTGACGTCGGTCAGTTGCTAGTAGCGCGTCGTCCTGTGTCCATCTTTTCTTGTGTGCCGTGCTATTCGCACCCCCGTATCATTATGAACCAACACCAACTCGCCCAACTTTTTTATTATACAAGGCTACCATGTCATGCTGCACCTTCATCTCTGTGTTTCGATCAATAAAAATGTTTTTTTTTTTGGCAGGAAGTACGAGGACACGTCAATTTGCTCCACATACAATGTAGCTATTACGTTCTAACAAAAAATGGGCTTCCCATGTCCGCAAGGTTCCATCCTGTAATCGAAATCAACCTGTAGAGCAGTCCCATCTACGAGCAGTCATTGGGTCTGAGGAGGATAATGGTTTAATGTGCAGGCAACTGCACCTCACCATTTTTATTAGAGGCATTCTTTCACTATATCCTCCACCTAACATATCGTCACTTTATACACACTGACATTGCGATAATAACAATGAGTTTGTTTTTTCTTGTGTACAAAAGTACAAGGAATCTCAACTGTTCCCACAAAGCGAGTTTCTCGTAGAGCAGAGGCTTTGTCTGGGCAAGTTGGGGCGACATTTGCAAAATAGAGCAGCACGAAAGACGGGACGAAAGACCTGTCTTGTGGTTAATGTGTCTTTCGTCCCATCCTTCGTGCTGTTCTATTTTGCAACTCTCGCAGAGGCATGGGAAGTGCCACATACGTTTCATGGCACACGACTGACTCTGCTTAGGCAGAATTATGTTGCTCAGCCAAGTTAGTACTTCATCATGGTAATATAGAAAAGCTGTTGTCTGCCCAATATCTCTCCATGAAATCCTCAGCTGGCAGCCTGGCCCCAAATCAAGATGTTGAAAATTAGAATCCATTTGCTGGGACAGATTTCCACTACAGTAAAATTTACACAGGATTAAAAAACACAGAGTATTGCAGATGACAAGCACTGTGAAGTCACCTGCAGCTGTTCCTGAGCTGCATGCAGCATCAAGTATTGATAATTTTATGCCCTTATGCGAGATTATGGTACCTGTGTTTTAACAAATAACCTAAATGTAGCACATACCAGTGAAGCAGCCAGAATCCTATGTTTAGAATTAATTGCAAGAAGTGTATTTCAATTTACCTCGTGTGCTGTGAATGGCACAAGAACTCCAATGGTGCCTGACAATGTCACGTACACAAGTGATTCCGAGCCACCAGGGATTAATGTTGCTTTCTGCAGTGACAATACAGTTTCTCCAATATGAAAGTTGGATATGACCTCAGCCTGAAACAAGAAAGAACAAATTTGAATTTATGTGGGCTCCAAAAGAATTTCTTTGCTAAACTTCAGTTGACAAATATTTCCTGTAACACAACATTGTCATTCCAAAGAATGGCTTCATGATTCAAAGAGGGAAAGATATAACATGGCAATTTTGTTGTACTCAAAGTTGTGCAGTGTATAGCTTCAACACCATAGGAAGAATAGAATTTGTACCTATACAGTAACTGCTCCCATAACAAATTTTAGCAATTATCTTCCCTTGCCTCACTGGGTACATTTACTCTCGGACCCAAACACTGCACATGTGCAACACACCACTCTGTAGAAAGGCTTAAATTTTCTTTTACATGGATACCTGTAAAACAACATTGCAAATTTGCTTACCATTTTTCTGAATCTGCTGAAAATCAGCTATGAAGAAATTCCAAGAGACAGAAAATTAATCAACCTTTCTGCACTACTTTAACAAGCAGTGGCTGTCCCACCAGTATGGGAATTATGAATGGTGGATGCATTCCTTTCATCTGTACATTCATTTGTTCCACATTCCTTCTGTTATAAACAACCTTGTGCATCCTTTCATGAATACCCCTGAAGCCAATTTTTTTTTGCCAGAAATGCATTCTATACTGAGAATTTGTCACATTTAACTCTGAATTTTTACCATGCGGTGGTTTTCAAACATTACAAATTAATCACACAAAATAAAAAATTATGCATGGTGAGCATAAATTAAATTGCCAAACAAACATTTGGTTTTAGCGACATGGCAAGGTATTTATGGACAAGAAATTCCATAATAGACGAATTTATTTGAGAATATAAAACAGCTTTAATGAAATGTGAGGCTTACAAGCAAAACAACTCAATGCAACAATAACAGAAGACGCAATGTGCATTCTCGATGGCTCACTGCCAAATCTTAGAACATGAGTCCAACAGAGACTATATGCTGCCTACCATTTATAAAGAGTAAGAAAGCACTAATTAATTTTCGTGTACACCACACCTTTTGAGATGAGCCTCCCAGCCAGCCACGGTCCCAAAGTGATTTGATTCCTGTTGGATCTTCATCCACTTCATCACTTACACTGTTTGGCAGACGTATCTAGAGGATGCAAATACTGTCACTGTAAGGTCTATTCTCAAAATGTTTGCTTAAAAACAGTAAGGTGGAGCAACTTACAATCGAAACATTCCCAAACTTGTCAGCACCAGCAACTGTGTCGTAGTCAAGCATACAGGATGCGGTGATCCAACGAGGTACCGCATCATCCGCAAAGATGACCAACTGATTTTCTTGGCGTTTATAGCGAAGGAAGAAGAAGCTCTCTTGGACATCTCCTACCACTACACGGTTGCCCATGCTCTGTATGGACACTATGGCACTGGGGATGTACTGGAATGAAAGGTATAATGACGTTTACTACACTAAACTACACAGCATGCCTGCACACATCCACCGTAGTGCCACAGATTGCTTAGCATCAGAGCACTGCACGGGCCCGGGCCGGCCCGAAAGCCCGAGCCCGGCCCGGCCCGCGGGCCAGGCAAGAGATTGCTGGATCGGGCCTGGGCCGGGCTCGGGCCTGAGCCAGGCCCGTATTAGGCCCGGGTCTCATACGTATCTGTATAATTGCGTGTGTACGTTGTTTGGTTCTGTTTTTGTTCTTTTGTGGGGTTTAACTTCCCGAAGCGACCCAGGCTATATGAGACGCCGTCGTTGAGGGCTCCGGGTAATTTAAACCACTTGGAGTGCATTGGCGTGCACAGAACGTGCACAATACAAGACTTCTACAATTTTTCTCCATCGGTATGCTACATGTAATTTCAAGAAACGCCTGATATAAGTTTCCACCATTATAGTGAGTGAAAGACTTTCTTGGGTACCGTGTAAGGAAAGCAACGGTAAACTGCCTAGATTAGTGTATATAAGATGAGCGCGTTTGTATCTATGGGAAACATTTCGAGTATGCAGGAGACTTGCAGTTTGCAGGAGACTTGCTACTTTTACTCAACAGCCCTAGCTCGTATGCAGTTGATGCAATTGAATTAAAAATGTCTGCCATGGTTTTTTTTTTCCACTTTATGAAGGTATATTCTGTAGTCGTTCTTTAAAATGCAAAAACAAGATTGCGTGGTTAAGCACTGCGTGCGTACATGAAACAGCCAGCTATGACTCCTATTACATTTTATATTGCCCTGCAATTATTTTGCAAGAGGGTTACGGGCGTAATTAACCGAAAGTATAGACAGTATCAGTGAAAGTCGTGACACTGAAATAAGTTCCTAAATCAATCTCTAGAAGATATCTTGTGTGCGGCAGGTATCTTCACAATAACCGAAGGTTGGACAGTGCCTCTTTTATGCTCAAGGCATAACTTGCTGAAACGGGCCAGGCCGGGCCAAAAACTTTCGGGCCCGGGCCGGGTACGGGCCACATTTAGGAACACCGGGCCGGGCTCGGGCGGGCTGGAACATGGCGTTTTCGGGCCGGGGCGGAAAAATCGGCCCGTGCAGTGCTCTACTTAGCATTGCAGAGATGTCCACAATTTCCTTATGTGTGGTGCAAAGAAGCAACGTTTATCTGAAAATGACTGCTCTGTGTATGCTCCACAACACTGTTTACATTGAAATCAACTGTTTCAATCTCTATTTGTCATGGTTAGCTTCAGTGAGACGCCATGATGTAAATGTGAACTGTCCTTGCACAGACATAATATTAAAAATGGCTTCTAACAAAACACACACATATGCACACACACACACAACTAATACGCTAACCATGAATGATACAGCAACAAGGGTAAAATACAAGTATAGTATATAAAACAATGGTATATCATAGCACAGGGATCACGTTCACAAGGGACAGGATATGTGCAGGTTCCATGGTACAAGATCAGGCAATACATATACAAGTAACTACGGCCACTGTTTGTGGGCAGAGCCTCAGCAGCCATTTTTTTCTGTCGGCCCTCCCCCCTTTTCATACAATAGCTGCAAGCATGTAACATTGACCAAAGTAAATCTGTCAGTTTCTCTGTGGAAAGTCTGATCTTGCAGCAGCAAAAGTAGCAACAGCACAGATCAGGTGGATCCACAGGTTGTTTCATCTACAATACATGTCTCAGTGCTTACAGTGCTTGCTATGATATGCAAGGCCCTCATAGGCTCCCTCCAACTGTCAATCGAAGGAAATAACAAGGCCAATACATATACCTATGGATCAATTTCTTTTTCCAACAGAGACTCAACCTTACTACAGAGGTGCAGTCCTTAGCTGTATTTGCCAAGAATTTTGTGATTGGACCTTGTGATTAAGAAGCAGATCTATCTACATCACTGAAAGCGACATGCAAATGTGCCACCAGAATGAAATCCAGAGTATGACAGATTCCTGTCCAGTTAAGAGTAGGCATGATCAATAAAAGAGGACACCTGTGAAGACTGGAAAAAAAAGAAAAAGAAATAAAAAAGTCACAGTTTCGCCGCAATGGCAAAGCAGTGAATATGATAGTAACTAAGTGGAATGTATTGCGAAGAACGGAAAGCAGCTCGAAATTTCCAGCGTGTCGCTCAAGCGCAAAAGACGCAAGAAAAGAACACACACAGGACGAGCATGAACTATCAAGTGTTACAGCACGACACTTCAAGCGCGCTGCTCAAACATAAAGGACGCATGAAACAAACGAACAGGTATACACAAGACGAGCGCGAACTAAGTGTCACAGTTGTTACTTATTTCCGTTTGAACAGTGAGCTCCTTTCGCAAAACGTGGCCACTACAGCAAGCAAAGTGACCTTCGTACGCTCTGTAACTTTGGTATGAACATTCCAGGGCAAGCACAAGACATTCCCCCCCCCCCCCTCCCTGAGATAAGTGCGCTTGCAGGTGACCACGCCCTGTAGGGGGAAGTGCACCGGAGGCGCACGCGCGCATCGCAAAGAGCGAGGCAACGACCTTTAAAGCGCGCACCTTGCGCACTTCGCGGCATTTCGCTGGTGACCAAGAAAGCACGCTGAAGTAAATGGTGCATATAAATAGCTCGCCGTTAGCATGGTCCCTCAATACTTCTACTGGTCATGAAACACCCGCGTAACTCAATGAGAGAGCTTCATATACTGCCCGCACTTTCTGTGCTGTGGCGCTGGTAAGGTGGCTAGAATGGGGAGGTGTGCTGAGCGCCGCGCGTTTCCCTTGCCAGAGAGGGTCCCTCTGCGCGCCGATGCCGCCAGGGGCGCTGCTGCAGGGGGCGCGGGTACAGCCGCCGCTGTCGCAGATTGCCCGTTGGAAGGCTACCACAAGGAAACGCGGCGTGATTTTTGTTCTTTTCACCATTTACGCGTTCTTTATTGTACACGAGTGATGCATTAGTGAGCTGTGGTGAAAATGCCCTATAAAACGAAGAGAACTGAACGCTGGTGCTTCGTTCCTGGCTGCTACGAAAACTCTGAAACCAAAGAAATGAATTGCGAAGAAATACGATAATGATGAACAAAATGTACGCCCTATCCCGGTATGGGGCGCCGTTTTCTTGTTGCTGTTCTTTTTCTTTGGCAACGCAGCTTAAAAAATGAAACCTCTAATACTATTAGAAAGGAATGATTTGCGCTTGTGCCTTGGACTTCTAATGTTCGTTGCAAACAACGTGTTAGATATGGAAGCGCGATTACCATGGTCTGTAATTAGATCAGAGACACCAACAGTTAAAACGTACATTTTTAAAGATATACATTTCGCATCAGAGACAATCATTATATGTTTTCATTTAAAAACCTAGTTTATTCTTTGAAGCACATTGGTCGTGAGTGAACACCCCTCAGATTATATTCGCATTAGCGCTGCTAGAACTACTCAATGTAAAAATATAACATATTGGCTCTTCAAGTAAGCTCAATTCGATCCTTCGCACACAATGTCGTGATATTTTTTTTTTTGTTGCTGACGTCACTAAACCCTGAGGACCAGTTCCAACTAGTGGACAGGGCTCTGGCATCAGCTGCAAGCCATGGCTACCTGGAATAAGGAAGTCACCCACCTCTGGGCGAAGAGAACGCGCCTGGTGAGATAATAAAGTTTAATTCTCTCTCTCTCTCTCCTAATGCTAAACAAATGCCATTCCTGTATTTAAATTACCAGTACACAATTACCTTGCTCACATGAGAATTAGCAATACAACTCATTATGTCAATAAAAAAATCGCGACTTATGCATCGGTAGAGGGTAAGGTTAGGACAACGTCACTAGACTAGGTTGCTAACCTAGTTTAGTAACGTTGGGTTAGGCATCATCTCCCGCTCTTTTCAGCGGTCTTTTTCAATTCGACTTCCCAATCATACACCTAAGGCGCTTAGCCGTGCTCCCTGTTGGGTTGCAGAAATTAGCACTTTTTTTTCTACCTTCCTCTTATCATCGTATATATACACCTATATTAATTCCAGAAACACTGGCTGTTGTTTTAGCAATCTCCCGTCAAATGAATCAACAGCAGTTATAGTTACAGATTATCTTTCGGTATGTTCAGCACTTCCTATATACGGCAGCGAATTCAACACTCCTGAGCATGTTTCGTTATCTAATACCTGCAAACTTACAAAAAATTTGGTTGCTGAGGGTACTGGGCCACCGCGGATTGTATCTAAATGAAATGGTGGATTCATGAGCCTCAGTATCTCTATGTAGAGGTCTGATTCCTAATTTACCAGATACGGCTTATGCGACAGCTTTAAGGTATAGAAATGCTTGTTTGCAAAGCGACACTGGCAAATTATCCCTGGATAAATTTAAGAACTTCGTACATGTAAGGTATTGCTGGAATAAACAGCGGTGTGCATCGTGACAATAGAAGTTTCTTACAGCAGATTACGCGGTCAAATTCCACGAGTGAATTTTTATTTATTTAATGCAGGTCTCATGGCGTCCCCGGCCGTTGTGCAAATTTTGCAATCAATTGAAACAACGAACCACTTCCTTTTATTCTGTCGCCGATATACAATTAGCAAAAAGGTACCTCGTAGCTCCACTTCAGAAGATATGATTAACAATAAGTTACTGTTCTTATATTTAGAGGGATGTCTGTTATGCTGTATTCGGTTATATAAATTTGACGAAAAGATTACCGCGATGGTTTATTTTTCTTTCCCTTTTCTTTGTTCCAAGTCCATTTTGTCTAGATCGATCTTTTGCATACTTCAGATGTAGATATTTACTACCGCGAGGGTTATCTTTTTCATAAATTCCATCTGACAGTATGACCGCTTGCTAATTTATCATTTTCATTTACTCGATGTTTACTTTTTAATCCAACTTTCTAGTTACCCTTGGCTTCATGTGTTTTTTAAAATTATCCATATTGTGTGTAACGAATTTTTTTTCTTTCAAGGAAGTAACACCAATCGACATTTGCTGGTTGGTGCGCACCGCATGTCACTCCGATATATTCTTTCTCGCGTGCATACCTTCACGAAAATCAGTAAAGAAGGAGAGAAAGATGAGAAGCGTACGAACTTGAGCTTGTTGGCACACATTCATAGTAAAAAACAGCGCGAAAACTACAAGGACGAGACAGCGCTAGTCCTGTTTTATCTGTCTCGTCTTCGTAGTTTTCGCGCTGTTTTTTACTAGGAGAGGAAGATGTTACAGTGTGCCCTTTTTTGCTGCACCCGCTGAAGGAGAAAAGGAAAAAGACGATTAACGCAGCAAACTGTTGCAAGCTAATAGCGCGAGACAGGTTTGCTGCACATGAGCGGCGCTACGCGGCACGTCGTCTGCTCGACTCCCCGCGCCTCTGCGTACAGCGCCCCTTGCGGCATCGGCGCGATTTGGGGACCGGTTTTCGCGGCCGCTTTTCACACCTCCCCATTCTAGCCACCCTAGCGCTGGCATAGCTAGAAGGGGACGGGGAAGCCGGCTGCTGCTGGCCGCCATTAACGGAGTGTGGGCGCAGAGTGGAGTTGTTTATGATGGTTGCATCCCTTTTTTTCTTTTCGCGGTCACCTCGTAGTCACAGTGATGCCCAACACCTGCTGTGTGCCGGGCTGTCGCTCGGGGTACAAGGGCACTGTCAAAAATGTCTCCCCGCTCTGTTTACCAGCCGACGCAGAACAACGCGACAGGAGACTGTCGGATTTTCGTTCGACTCCAAGTACGTTCGTGTTTGCGAAAAACATTTCAATGCAAGTGACATTGTACGTGCGGATGTGTGCACAGTGAATGCAAACATCGTTTCACTGCCTCGAGATCGACGAAGACTGGTGGAAGACGCCATGCCTAGAATTGTGTGTGTAGTGTATGCGAGTGTGTTTGGAGTTTTTTGTGAAGTGCGGTGTTCGGAGTGTGTGCGTTTGATTTCTGCATAATGATAGAAACTAAAAAGTGATGCCACGGGCCAAAATGCAATACTGTATTTTGTTTTATTTTGATAGTGCTGTTTGCTGGTGCTGTCGCTGAATCGAGAAAATTTCTAGAAAGGTTCACAAAGAGTAATGCAGTTTTATGTATAACTGATCAGTTTAAACTGAATAACTGGGTTGATGGAAGCTCCGGGTTGATTTCGATTTGCGCTGGTGTTTACATAGAAGGAACAAGGTGGCTAACTGGAATGCCAACTTAGAACTTGTGGTCATTGCGACAGTATATGGGAATGGATTAAAAAAAAGAAAAAAAAAAGGAGCCGCGTATATTAGAACTCGGCAGTGTTATGAAACCTGCATGCGTAAAATCAAAACATTTCGCTTGAAAATAGCACATAATGCCTATATCTAGCAAAAGCAGCTCACAGCAGTTTCACTTCATTATTTTTTAAATCTTCAAAATCAAGAGTGCAAATTATGTCACCAAAGAAAAAAAAGGAAAACAACACGAGCATCCCTCTCCATTTTATGGTATCTCAATCTGCGCTTTTGATTTTAAAGCTATGTTTAACTAACGATGTCCCTCAAGAGGTACTTCAAAGCTATTGATGCCAAGTCAGCCTGATATACAGGCTTGCTTACTGGCACACAAACTTGCAGCTTTGCAGCTTTGTGATGCCCTGTAGAATAAAGTGACAATAAGTCCGAAAATGATCGTTACGTGCAGCCAGAGCACGACTACTCTGCTAGAGCACTGCACAGGCCTGATTTTTCAGCCTGGGACCGTTTTATGAAGCCCGAGCCCGGGCTCGTGGTACCAAGCCCGGGCCCAGGTGCACATGACCAAACACAGCCCGAGCCCGGCCCGGGCCCGTGGTTCCAAGCCCGGGCCCGGCCGTTCATTATTAAACTTATCCATGGCGCGCGTGTTCATGGTCATGCCCGGCCCGGGGCCGCTAGAGGATATTAGTTGTTGATGATGATTATTAATGATGCCTTGCGCTTTGGAGTGGGCAATCGGACGGAAAATCCGGTGTGTACATGCATCGAAATTTTGCTTTGCCCCCGATGGTAGCTAAGTAGTTAAGCTGTTTCGCTGTTGAGTCCTAGGACGCGGGTACGCTTTTGTCCTATCAGGTCATCTAGCATACAAATTGATATATACAGGGTGTCCCAGCTATCTTTAGCCAAGGGTTAAAAAATACAATATTAGAGGCAGGCGAGTGAAATGACTTGCAAATTGCTGACCGCCATCTTGCGCACTACAGACAATTTTTGTTTTGTAATTAACTAATTTGTTAATTAGCTCGATTTAACTAAATTGCTAAATATTGACTTTAGGCAAGAAATGCTGCTTGCAAAGTTCGAGAGCGTCCTCAGAAACCCCAATCGCATCATTTGCAATAAAGAAAGTCTCATGTATACCATTTTTTCCAAGCTTCAAAGAAAGCCCGCGAAATACAAAAATAACCACGTGACTAGCGCGCTCGCGCGCCGCAAGAATGCTGCCCTCAGCCGTGGTTTGAGCGAACAAAATCAGCTGCGGCCGCGACTCGGCGTCTCCGTTGCAGCGGTAGGCCGATAAGTTAAAGGTGGATTCTTGGCTCGCGCTCGCTACAACTTGCACCGTCACGCGCGCAGCTGGCTGGCGACGGGCCAAGAAACCACCGCTCACTTATAGGCCTGCCGCTGCAACGGAGCCGGCGAGTCCCGGCCGCAGGTGACGTTCGTTCGTTAAAACCTCGTCTGAGGGCAGCATTCTCGCGACGCGCGATCGCGCTAGTCACGTGGTTCTTTTTGTATTTCGCGGGCTTTCTTTGCAGCTTGGAAAAAATGGTATACGTGAGACTTTCTTTATCGCAAGTAATGCAGTTGGGGTTTCTGAGGACGCTCTCGAACTTTGCAAGCAGCATTTCTCGCCTAAAGTCAATATTTAGCAATTTAGTTAAATCGTCCTAATTAACAAATTAGTTAATTATAAAACAAAAAATTGTCTGTAGCGCGCAAGGTGGCTGTCAGCAATTTGCAACTGATTTCACTCACCTGCCTCTAATATTGTATTTTTTAACCCTTGGCTAAAGATAGCTGGGACACCCGGTATATATATACAGGGTGTTTTAAGAAATGTGTCCAACCTTATCAAAAAATCAGGAAAATGCGATATTTGCTCGGGGCCTTCAGAATTGCTTTTTCTGTAGCGGCAGGAATCTTAAGGTAGTTAAGGACATCATTTAGGATAGTAATTAAGAAAGTTACATTAATTAACTTTTTAATTAGTGGAGCTAGACGATTGTGTCAAATGGGAGCTTTGAAGTTCTTCATGCGAGGAACCCATCTGAGCTTTGAGATTTCGAAAAAGCGTCCTCTAGTAATTGTTGTGGCGTAATGAAATTCAATGAAATGCAACGGCTTTCAACAGCGAAAGCCATCGAATTCGGTTGAATTTCATTACTTCGTAATTATTTTTAGAGGCCGCTTTTTCGAAATCTCAATGTTGGGATGTGTTTCTGGCACGAAGAACTTCAATTCCCCTATTTGACACAGTCACCTAACTCCAGTAATTAAAAAGTTAATTAACCTAACATTCTTAATTACTGTCTCAAGTCATGTCTCTAACCATCTTAAGATGCCTAGCGCTACAGAAAAAGTCATTCACTCATTTTGGACGTCTCAGAAGAATATGGCAGTTGCATTCTTCGATGTTTCTGTTTAGGTTTTGCCATTGAATTTGGTTGAATTTCATTACTTTGTAATTATTACTAGATGCCACATTTTCGAAATCTCAAAGTTGGGTTGGGTTTCTGGCATGAAGAACTTCAATCCTCCCATTTGACACAACCACCTAACTCCACTAATTAAAAATTTAATTAATTTAACTTTTTTAATTACAGTCCCTAATAATTTCGTTAACCACCTTAAAATCCCTGCCACTACAGAAAAACCAATTCTGAAGGCAGCAATCAAATATCGCATTCTCCTGATTTTTTGAGAAGGCTGGACACATTTCTTGAAACACCCTGTATAGCTGAATTCATGAGCGTATAGCATAAAATACACAATCCAGTATAGATATAATATATCTAGATATATAGATATAATATATCTAGATATATAGATATAATATATAGATATAACATATAGATATAATATATCTATACTGGTGAAAGAACAAAATAGAACTTCAACTGTTTTTCTATTTTCTTGGCTAACTTTACTAAGAGCCAGCTCTTTGCACGCGTCACTTCAGCTTGGCACAGAATGCCTTAGACCATGCAATGCACAACGTTCGCGTGTGCTCGAAGGCCCGACTTAGGCCTTTTAATGAGCGGGCCTGAGTCCGGCCTGGCCCGCAGCCTCAAGGCCGGGCCCGGCCCAGGCCTGCGGCTTAAAGCCCGGGCCCGACCCGGGCCCGCAAATTCAAGCCCCAGCCCAGCCCAGGCCCGCCAGAAAACGCTTCGGACGGCCCACGGGCCGGGCTCGGGCTTTTGGGTCGGCCTGGGCCTGTGCAGTGCTCTATACTCCGCAACCTCTAGTGCAAAATATGTCAACCTGTCAGTCATCTAGAACCAGTCAGTGTTCGGTTTAAGCCCGAAAGCGACTATGCAGGAATCGAGAAATGTAGGAACGTCACGAACACACGCGTCATTTGACAGACACCCTCAGTCAAAACATTGCGAGCAGTCAATGACTTAGGCAATTTGACAACGCGCATCATGTACCATATTGACAATACTAATCACTGCTATGATTTGTTAGCGAGAACATGAAGAAGGAGAGTATCTGAAGAAGTGTATTTGACAGCAAACGCTTCCGCGAACGCGCAACTGCCCTACCAAGCGCGGAAGATTATTACCCTTCTGCTTACGGTGGCGCCTCTGGTGGTCACTTCTGTCCCTATATGAAACTTTCGCGGGAGTTTCATGACCAGTAAAATGTATTGAGGGACCATGCCGTTAGCATGCTGAAAGACTTACTTATATATATATATATATATATATATATATATATATATATATACATATATATATATATACTAGAGCTGTGCGAATAGCAAAATTTTGGGTGCGAAGCGAATTTGAATAATAAAAATTGAGTGCGAATCGAATCGAATAATTTCGAATAATTTTCGAATATTTCTCAAACATTTTTTGAATAATTCGAAGTGAAATTAGAGAAAAAGTTGCAGAGAATCCCTAAGTATGTTCTTGTGAGATCGCAACATGAAACTGTTTCTTTTCGCTAGGTTGATGGTGGGGTCATATTTCATAGTTGTCTTTCTTATCAAGAATGAGGCAATGTAGAGGCCAAATTGTATTTATGTACATGATTTGGTGCAACCAAAGTGTAGCCGACAACACTTTACACGTGACAGGCAGAGATGCCATTTCCTCAGCCTCTCCTCCTCTTTCAAATTCTGTGGTGGCCCAACTGATGCGGCGGACAAGGGTGTGCTCCCTTCAAGTCCGGAGTTCCAAATCTGCCTCGTAGACGTCGATATATAAGAACATCTGAAATTTTGGATGCTAAAAAGCTTCGGCGTCAGATTTTTCGGACTTCCTGCCCAAATTTCAGGTCCAAAACAGCATTAATTGAGTCCCCAACTCTGCCACATCTTTCATCTCCATATTGGAACCAGCATTTTCTTGAGTTAGTACACTTGCGACCGTAACGGAGCTTGAAAGGCAGCTTTGCCGCAATACGGGAGTGTGATGAGGTGAAGCATATTGAAAATCTAGGGACCCCTTCCAAACCGACGTTGACTGTCTCTTGGCTAAGTTCGACCGTAGCGGGCCTTGAAAGGCAGCTTTGCCGCAATACGGGGGTGTGAGGAGGTCAAGCATACTGAAAATCTAGGGACCACTTCCAAACGGACGTTGACTGTCTCTTGGCTAGGTTTGATTGTAACGGAGCTTGAAAGGCAGCTTTGCCGCAATACGAGAGTGTAATGAGGTGAAGCATATTAAAAAATTTGAAGGGGTCACTTTCAACCGGACGTTGACTGCATTTGTCTTTGGGAAGTTCGAATAGTTCGAATAGTAAAATTTCAGTGCGAATCGAATCGAATAGCAAACACTATTAGAAAAATATTCGAAATTTCGAATATTCGCACACCCCTAATATATACATATACATATACGCGACATGACAGCGATAGCAATTTTATTTATAGTAAATGCTATCGCAACAAAATAAATTTACTACGTTTTGACTTCCACAAGCCTTGTACACAGTCTGAGCAAGGCTCCTAGTAGAAACATCCTAATTTTTTTTTAAGGGCGAAGCTGTTCAGCAAACCGTTCCTTGCGAGTTGATCCAGAAAACTATCATCATCATAAATGGGTATGTGTCACAAAAATTGGGTAAATCTCGCTACTCACCACTAGTCCACTAAAAAAAAGACAACAGTTAGCCCAACAAATGAAGTGACGGCGGCAAGCCGAAGGACCCCGCGTACATACGAGGGAAAGGCAACGATGGCTGCATGAAGACCCTGAAGCGATGGAAGGCCTACGCCAACGACAACGTGCCCGCAGATCTATGAGAAGTGCGGACGCTTGGTTTCAGCACGAGTTTGGACATCTGTGTAGTGTCTGTGACTGTCTGTGGTTTAAGTCGAACCTCACTGTACTGAGAATCAACGTAGAAACCACCTAGCATCACCTAGCTAAAGCCTAGCAACAACCTAGAAGCAACCTAGAACCCTACATCACCTTGCTAAGGCCTAGAAACAACCTAGAAGCAACCAGATTAGTCTTCAGAATCGTCCAGTTTCGCTGTTTCAAGCCTTGTGCAGCTTAGTGCAAGCTTCGCCAATTTTTCTCTCTTTTTTTTTCTTATTTTTCTTCTCTTTTTTTAGACGCTTCTTTGGCACTTGCTTGGTGCAATTTTCTGCTGAGAAGCAGTTTCAGAGCAGGATGGCATGGAAAACTGCTCTTGGTGCTATCGCACAATTTCTGCACCTGTTCCACCAATGCCTTAGATTGAACAGCACTGTTAAGCTCACCAAAACAGGTTTCCCTATTTGGCCCTGCAGACAACACAAAGTAAAGCCAACCTAAAGTTGTACGAAAAGACTTAGGAAGAGTACTTGCAATGGCAAATATAGTAAATACAGTCCTATTGTTAAAACTGTAAAAACGGTCCTTACACAAGTAAGTCTGTTAGTGATTATACTCAACAGTACATAATACAGATGCGGAACCTGTGTCCAATTGCATTGTGGAATAGCGCACAAAACATGTTGACACAGATGATTCAGGTGCTAACTTTCAAAATCTCGTCTCTCTTGCCTGTGTCCACGTGTTTTTTGCACTATTCCACAACGCATTCATACCAACTAGCTCGGCTTTATTTACTACTGTGACCAATGCTTACAGCATATACACAAGCAAGGTACTTACCTTGTTTTCACACTTTCGGAGCAGTTTCTTGCGTCCCAAGTCATACAAGCGTAAGCACTTGCCCACCCCAGCCAGCAGGCGGCCCTGGAAAGGGCACAGGGCTGTCGGTGCTTCCTCAACAGATGTGGCATGCACGAGCTCCAGGCGTGTCTCACCAGCATGGCTCAGTCGGTAAGTCAGCAAAAGGCCACCACTACGTGCGTGCCAAGGCTGTAGGGACAGCTCCCTGGCAGCACCCACTACTACATATTGCTCATCTGGTTGAGATGCAAACTTGACCAGTGCCACACTGAGTGCTGCCTCATTCTGCTCCAAGGCTACCTGAGGGTAGGTAAGTGAGTATGTTAGGGAAGCCTGCATGCACAATGCAGCACATAAAAAATTTAAGCATTGTACCTTTACATCACCCATTTCTGGAGGGCCTCATGGGTTAGTAATGAATTGCTGAACTGCCCCACATGATGCATTCTGTATCAACTATATGCCATTACATGAAAAGGGCTATGTACAGTGAAACCCCCTTAACTTGAAAATGTGACAAACAGAAAAAATTTTGAAGAGATATGCGAAGTTCAGGGATACCCAGAATTATGAAAATAAACCTTTCTGGTCTTGGTTAGATTCCACAGAGACTGAATTTTGGTTAATCTTATGGACACTTGCAAACGTGGATAGTGTCCATGACATTAAACAAAATGTGGAATTTTATGAAACGTGGCAATGCAAAAAAGTAGAAAAATAACCAAACTTGTCCAAGTAAGTTGTCAGAAACTACTACTAATAGGACGCTAGCGAACTTTTGCAAAGGCCTACATATTGAACTTGAAGATATAAGTATTCATTGCCAGTAAAATGACAGAACAATGCAATGTAATCTTTAACCCGCTGCTACCACGTAGCTGCTTCAAAGCCACAAATACAGCTCTGCAATTTGCACAATCTCAAGCTTACATGTTTAGTTTCTGTAAGCAAATGTCACTACCTTGCAAAGTGTCTGGCTGTCAGCAGGGTTCAGGACTCTTATTACTGATGCCCACATGCCAGAGCCAGCCTTTGGTGAACCGAACACCGTCTCGGGTAGTACTTCACTCAAAAAGGCAGCGGCCATCTCTGCAGCCAGCTCCTGCTCTCCTTCGCCAGCTGCTTCCACCATTTCCTGAAGGAATGAAGAATATGCCTGCAGCATTGCATCTTAACTATACAACTCCAATCTTACCTCTGCCATCTGCTGCTTACGCTGCTGCTTCATCTTCTCTGTGTAAGCATTATGGTCTGTTTCAACAATGATCAAATGGCCACTGTCACTGTTCACAACAAATTTGCGGGGTGTGTATTCCAATGTGGTTGACACCTGGTTGAAAACAGCCCCAAGCTTTTCCAGGGCTAGAATTCTAACAACAGAGAAGAATGTCTTGTAGTAAATCCAAAGGAAATGTTTAAGAGTACATCGAGGAAACTATCAATACATACCTGAGTGTATTTGTAGAAATTGCGACAATGCCTTCAGGGCACTGCTCGGATGAAAATCCAGATGCAAACTCTAGGGTCTCGTATGACAGTGGCGTCAAGTGAAATCGATTCTGGTAGTAGTAACTTAACCATGAGCGGCTTGACATTGCTAGAGCCTGGAAAGAGAACATTAAATATTCAAACAATTATTTAACATGCATACTCTTCGTGATGGGTATTGAGCAAATTAAAAAAAAAAGAACTGTGCTGACAGACGCATAACAAACTTGTATTTTTATTATTGTGCGGCTACCGTAATGTTGGCATAGGAATGTTCATGCATTGCCTTGTTTACAATCCTATTTACTGTGATAAACTGTCCAGCAGACCCTCATTACTCGAACTCCGATATCTGAAAATAACGTCTAAACTGAAATTCTTTTCCCACCGCAGCATCCACTACAAGTGTACTTCATCCCTTACCTTGAAAATACTTTAGGCTAGACTCCAGACAGCTTGAAATCTCAATTACAAAATACGAGCGAAAGTCTCAAGCTAAATGTTTTAATATTTTGCTTGTAGCTACAATATCACCAAATGCGAACACTGAATTCTGCATTCACAGGAGACTTGCCATAAACAGCATCAACAAATAAAGGCATGCGTCAAGCTGAACAATGTTACAGGAAGAAGAGGCCCTGATGCTATTTTCAGCAAAGCCTCCTCAGGCTAGCACTGTTCCCTGCTCTCTACCTTCTCTTTCTCATTGTGCCTCTGCACTTCACAATGCACCAACCACGGTCTTGTAAGAGAGCAACGAGCGCCCTTAGAAACACCCGCTTTTTGTCTCCACAAGCGAGAAAATGTTATGCGGCTACTATTAAACCCTTTGTAATTCATTAAGGATTGTTGAGACATCTTTTTCATAAGCAGATCATTTTTTTCCACTCCTTCCTCAATGTTTTTTTTTCTTTTTTTTTTTTCAGTGCCTTCAGCCCATGAGATGCCTAAGCAACAGGGCTGCATTGCTGCACTTCCAATCACGTTTCACCTCACAGCAATGACACTGAACAATCGCGTTATGCTGACCTCACTGGCTGAGCTAACTGCTGTGCTTCCCACTTATTCTTTCCTCCTCCCACAAGTCTATAAATGCTTGCTGCAACTTTTCTGTGGCTTCCTGCAAAAGTGGCGAGCTAGTGAGCTGGGGGTGGTGAGCCTTTACCTTTTTTTTTTCTACTCTCGTGCTCTCAGCAGCACATCAATGTGGTTACAACTTATTAATCGTGACCTTGAACAAAACCACTAACAATATTGCACAGATGCAATCACATCGCACATTATGCTGAAACTAGTTGAGCATGTGAGTCTACAGAACAGATTATGGCTTGGTAAGGACACTCGCTTCATAGCACGACAGTGAGGGATAAAGAGTCACATCCATAAAGGGTATCTGCGAAAGTTTTGGCAGTTTTTCTCTTTAGAAATTGACTTTCAGTTTTGAAGTAATATTCTCCAGAACTCCTACGTTTCAGAAACTTGAAGCATCCGTTTTTTTATTTAATGTCAGATACTGGTTATGAACTCTTTAGGCAATGAGCTTCCTTTGAAATCTTGCGTTCAGACTAATCACTAGAACCTTTCAGTTCCAAGCACACTGTCTCGCTACAGTATGAGGAACGCTGTTGCCCATAGATGGCAATGTATCCAGTGACTGGCAATGTATCCAGTGACAAGTCTCATGAAATGGCCAAAAGTACTGCTCCTGGTACATTGAGCTTCTATGATGAAGTTCTGGGATTGGTGTCGTCTTGAAAAGGTCCTACGTGGCTAGTCTTCTTCCCCGTGTTAGTGACTTAATATAACTGATGTTTTCATCGTAGTTGCAAAGAAAGTAGTTATTACAGCGCATTCAACATTTAAACACCACAAGAAAACTTTTGTATTTTACAATAGTGTAATGAAGGAAAGTAAACCCTGGGAGATGCATTTTACAAAAGGGAAAAAATAATGGACCCTCAAATGGTTAATGCCACTGTCAAGTACATCCTTAAAAGCAGTAAGTACAGCAAAAAAAAAGGGGGGGGGGGAGGAGGGAAGACGCACAAAAACTATTCTCTTTTGAATTTACTAGGTACCCTCTTCTTTGAAGCCAGAAAATCAAGTGGACTCACAGCATCACTTCCTTGCATGCGGACTTTGAAGAGTTTTACAGGCCTGGAGCCCAAATAACGAGTCCGTGTATCTGAAAGGTCTCCTGTGACTTGATCCAAAACAGTACGTAGCAAGACACCGTTCTGGTAAAGAGTTTGAAAAAGAGGACGCACCAATGAGCATTTTTATAATCAACAAACAGTATCCCATGATATGTCATATATACTTGTGCCTGACATGCCCTCAACTACAATTCACAATGCATTTGAATAGTGAGAAAGCAGAATTCTTGTGCTTCCTAGATTGTTCTGCACTTGACTTCATACAAAGCATCACAGCAACATTAAAGATTTCGTTGGAGATCATTGGGAGAGGCCTTCATACTGCAGTGGACATAAGATAGGATGATGATAATAAAAATTTACCTTGAGTGTCCCAATCATTACTATTGCAGTAAAAATTTAATGCAATATGAATGGTTACTTGGCCAAGTTTGTGATATGGTCAAATTCCTTCATCATGATGGGACCACCGACAATGGTCTAGTCAAACAAAACAAAAATCAGAAAAATGTTGCAACACACCATTACGCACAGTACAATATTTGCCAAAGATTCTCACATGTCCCCAACTTGAATGCGTAATAATTTCTTATGGACTCAGCGGAGCTTCGCAGGAACTACATTAGAGCTCCTAACAAAGTAGAAATCAGATGTGCACCAGATATTTCATGCATGTTGTCGACAGACAGAATAAAACACCTTTGAGAACTTTCGAGCATGCATGTCAGCAAACTGTGATGTTTATGGAGCTTTGATTTCACCACAGATGCATGCTTTGGCAAAGTGTGTTGGGCTGGCATCTCGAGCTGCACTGATTCATGCAGTGCTTCATAAGGGGTATTCACATGAGGGAGAAATCCGCGGGGGACACGGGGGGATTGCGGATCACGTGACTGCAACGTCACGAATTAGTGAGTGGGCACGATCCCCGCGCGCCTCTTCAGAGGACACGGGGACCTTTTCCCTGGCAGGGCAAGCGATACCCTGGCGGTGGGGGATATAGCGGAATTTCGGGCTCTTGTTTGGCCACATTGTTGCTCTTGCTCCTGCAGAGAGCGGCAGTGGGTGTCCAGTATGCAGCTGAGGTCATCTGCAGCTCGTCGTCAGCAGCTGGTGAAATGGGCAGTACAAGCCACAAGAGTAGTATGGTAACACTGGTCTCCCCGTCCGTTCGCCCCGTCCGTGTGAGTGAGGGACATTTGTGGCGAATTCTCCTCGCGAGCTGACGTCACTAGGCTCCACCTTTATCCCCTGAGGATTTGTCCCCCGTGTGAATACCGCTATACAGACGAACCCGCATATAATGATTCCAGATGTAACAATCTACCGATTACAACAACCATATTTCCGTGCACTTACTATTTTCCTATGCTATCCATTGAAACTGCGTCCAGATATAACATTTTTCAAAGCACCCTAGTTTTAAAATGAACATTTTGGAGATGGTCATGGTAAAAATATGGCACATACACAGTGGAAAACAAAGAAAAAGAAAATCAGAACAGGCTTTTAAAGCATGAGAAAGGTGCACGCACATGTATGTCCCACTCCAGTTTAATCGCGACAAAGATATTCTAGACTGGCAAGCATTGCACACAGATTTCGGACGCCATGAGCAAGGTCTTTCACTTTCCAGGCATTTCTGCAGGGGCAGAATGGCAGTGAGGGAAAACAAAAATTGGGAGCATGAAGCCTGGGGGTCAGCTTTCGCACGGCAACTTTTTCTGACATCATTCTCTACAGCTACAACTGCTCACGATGAATCAAACAATGCCTTGGAACGCAAAAAGCCATAAATGCAAGAAGCGATAACAGCAATATTTTTTTCATCGCATAAACGTTAACTGTGGCCCTCAACTCACAGACACCCCAATGTGCCGCAAAAGGTCTTCAGTCTTCTCGATAAGTGCAGAGACTGGTTGATCAATGATCCCGATTTCAGTGCGATTGCAGCGATGACTTCACAGATAAGCATCAGAAAAGAGCAAAGGTGAGATGGCAGCCACTGCCGAATGCCCCATTACGACTTATCGCCAACAACTCCATCACAATAAGCATCTTCAGCTACCTGCTCAGCTGCGCATTCGGTGTAGCACTATTCTAAGTGTGCTGCACGCTTTTAATAGGCAACAACCTAAGCGCAACATGCTGTCATTCTCAACTTCGCCTCCACCACGTTATGCAAGACCACTTTCAAGTGTGCGTCACTCTAGAAATGAAAGCAGCTCACTGTTGCCGAGGGGCACGGGCACCGAGAAACCTCATTGCACTGACAAGAAGCATACAAGCATATTCCATTTGAAAAATACATATTCGAATATGACTGCTACCCATTCTTATTTCTGAAGTAAAACATCGCTAATATGCACCCATTAGGTTATGTTGTACTTCACAGTCACTGCATACTACCATTCAGTGTATATTTATGCTGCATTCCCAGCCATTGCCCACGTTTCACTGTAATCACTGAGAAATACGCATGACGTGCACATGACCTTCGTGCTCTGTTTCAGCCTGTCCGGCACACCCACATGACAGGGGCAGTTTCTTTTTCACTGAGTCTTGTTCCACAGGTCTCTTATACAGCACGTTATACTTTTGCATTCTATAAACACATACAATAAAACAACTGTCAAAAATGTTACCTAAACAATGTCCAGGTGCTTGGAAAAAGGAATGGAAATGTGTGAGCATAACATTGCATAAGCTAGAGGGTATTTTTGACTTTCAGGTCTTCCGTCTTCGCTGTTACAACACAGAGTGCTCACTTCGTGAACATGTGAAGGAGTTAAGTTTTTTAGTATGATAATTAGTAATGAGTTCATTACCATAAGTATCTTCAATGTGCTGCAGCCTAATGGCATGCAATGTCATTTATTTGTTTTAAAAGAGTAGTGAAAGCTATTGTTACTTCTCGTTTTGCAGCTTTTTAATGATGTACACGAAGCCAAAGACGAGAACGGGTTAGAGATCACTGGAAGAGGCTTTCGTCCTGCAGTGGACATAAGATAAGATGATGATAATGATGACATATTCGATTCGTAGTCGAAAATTTCAATATTCGCACACCCCTAGTGTAGTGACAATCCAAATGCACTATGCCTCATCGTGCAAAACCATCAGGGCACCGCGTCACTTGCAGGAAGCTCGTCGTTGCCACGTTGACCCAACAGGCTACTCAACAACCATACGCGGTCTGGAGTGGAGCAGTATGGATATCAGACACTTATGGTACAGCAAGCGGCCCAGCAGTGACAGTGTGAGCCAAGTAGGCAACGCACTGTATGCAACTAGCCAGGGACTAGCCAGGGATGATTGGCTCCAAGTGGCAGTAGTAACGCGTTCCAATGAAATCATATAAGTTCACTGCAAAGGCAGTTTAATTAATTTGTAAGCACGCAGTGGCTGTTGCTTCACGAAGCAAAAAGCCTTCACCTGTCATCGGAGGAGTTGTTACCACTTTGTAATAAAACTGCAGAGGAAGAAAAAAGAAAACAAAAGAGAGAGAAGCAAATGACTGTCACTAGTTTGAACTACTGATATAACAAGCACTTTTAGCTGCACTTTTGCACTAGTTATGAATGGGTTCGACTGTATTACATAAATGCCAATCATATTGTGAACATCAGCAACTTATTAGCACATAAAAGGAGTCGAGCCACATGTTCTCTATCAATGTTATACAGTAGACTCTCATTAAATGGAACCTAAAGGGACCAAGAAAATGTGTTCCGTTTAACAGGAGTTCAGTTTAAGGGGAGACACTGGTCTCGAAACGAAAAGTTTTATTATTGGAGATATTGTAATGAAATTGGGTGTGTATATGTATTTCTTCCTCCTGTTTTCAAAAATATAATTAGTTTTCATGTACTTCAATTAGTTATCAAATTGTGAGAGCATAAGTGAAATCTAATTAGGTAATTTCTTACGGGTCATTAAGACACTTTCCCTCAGTATTTTTAGGTTCTGTTTAAGATGCAGCTGTAGCCAAAGACCTGCCATGTGGAGCTATGCTATTTATATTGTCACTGAGATATATCATCATATAAGAACTTTCAATTGTATTGACATTGTGTAATCTTGAAATGCAATTAGCTCACATTATTGTTCACAAAATTTCATATGTTCATCTTAGCCACAAAAAAATAGCATAGCTCCACAGTCCTATTTCTTACGAATTCAACGGTATAAAATTTATCAAAATTACCTTACAAAAACATAATGAAAAGATCCGTAAGGCTGGTCAAGTTGGCAAAAAATGTGAAGCTGAGAAAATCGCGTTTGAAGATTGACACGCACTGTATAAATTTCTAAAAGGAACCTTTAACCATAAATTTTATTCACATGTTCCCCATCTGTTTCCCTTCAAAACAAAACAGAAAGTGTCTTGTTCCACCCAAGGAATCATATCTAAAAAATTTTCCAATGTGCAAAGCATGATCAAAACCCCACCATGACAAGCGGCTGGGGGGTTCTGGAAAAGCCATGGGGTATGAGGCTCAAGCGACTGGCTGCTCATGTCTTTTCAGTCTTTAGGAAGAACCTTCTAGATGTTAGGCAGCATGTTACCCTGGGTAATAGGTTGCTATGCTTGAGAGAATACCTTCAAAGTAGTCCAGGACTGTAATCTTCAGTTGCACCCGTTTTGTGTCTCCTTGCAAGAGTCTTTTTTGTGTTGGTGCTCTTCAGATGAGTTGCATTTGCCTTGCGTAAATGCAGAGAGTCTTTTTCTAGGCTGTGGTCCCAGGGCACAGCCGAGACAAAAGTTTGAGTAAACAACATGGTCAATTACAAGGCCAGTGTAGAGCTCAATGATGCAGCCCACACCTATGTGTGAGCTCCGACCTCGCGTCATCCATGAGCCGTCGAACACAACATCGATGTTCCCTATGGGGTTCAGGAAGTCTGTATACAGCTCTTTTATTACTGCCACACTAGCAGCTTCACTTTCAGTCGCTGTGTTTTCGCAGGCTTTCACTAAACTTTTTAGGTGTCCCTGAAACGTCTTGTGGTGCAAGCCTCGGTGCGAAAGGTTCATACACGCACAAAAGTCCGAAAGGGCAGTAACACCTTTGCCTATCATCTGTATCCCCTTCATGGCCCTCATGTTGACTTCGAAGGGAGTGATGGTGGCAGTTCCGCTCACTCTCGGAGAAGAAAATTGCTTCTTCTCGAAATCACAACTGCTGCAAGAAAAAATAAGCTTTACCGCAAGGCCGTACTTCTTGTCCGTTGCCTTCCTCACGCTGAGACTTTTTGCGTCGCATTTGTCGCACTTCGCTTGTGCAAAAAAGTTATTCAAAACTTTCATATCGACGAGCAAAAAATCGGTCCCGGCGTCACCGGTCTGGCACTCCGCGCTTACTCCAAGAAGGTCGAACTTGCGCTGGGTAGCCGACTTTCCAGACAGAACGGTCTTCGTTTGCGCCGATCTCTCAACTCGCTGCGCCTGCTCCGCCGTTGAGTAGTACGCGGCATCAACCCGAAGTGTTTCGCTAGTCGAACTTGGTCCCACGGTGTCGTCAGTTGAAGTTCCCGGCAGGTCCAAAGGGTCCGGCCGCGACTCCAACTCCGCTGCCGACGGTGCACTTGTAGCCGGCGCCTTCTTGTTCCAAGCCCGTTTTTTACGGCTTCCAAAAGCTCGTTGCGTCGATGGTTTCAGACGAGAGTCTCCAGGCATCTCGATCGCGTGGAAAAACTACCGGCACAAAGTAGAGACACGGTCCGTCGAGAAACACGCACGATCGCAAAAGCAGGCGCACACAAACGGACAGCCACGGCGGAGAACCAAACACAAAGAAAAAAAAAATGACGTGTCGGTCGCGCCAGCCAATGGGAGACTCGGAAAGGCGCGCTTGAAAAGCGCGCCGCGTGAGAGCCAATCAGTGGCCTGGAAACGACCTTCAGAAAACCCGCGACGGCGGCCGTTCTGCTTGAGCGACGCCATTTTGAGATGGCGCAAAATGTGCACAAAGAAAACAGCTTCAAATCTAGCCCAAGATGGCGGCGCTCGGCCCGCTGCAACGCTCATGGCGCGCGCGGGAAGTTCGAACAAATTTCGTCCTTTTGGGGACATTTTAGTGCTGCCGGGGTGCTTTGAAAGCCGATTTTATCGCGTTTCCCGACCGAATTTAGCGTTAGCAATTTGAGAGTAGGTGCTCAGAAGTACAAACGCCTCGAAAATAAGCTTTGCGAAAAATCGATTTTTTGACCATTTTTGACCGTTCCAAGACCCGCGTCTCCCCTTAATGAGAGATGAACAGGGGTGCAGAATTCAAGTATGAAACCAATCTTATTAGAGGCAGTTCCGTTTAAAGCAATTCCATTTAACAGATTTCCGTTTACTGAGAGTCTACTGTAGTATCAGTTTAGAGCACTAAACACAGACAAAATTATGCATTTCTGACTTAGACAATGCTGTTCAAAATGTCTGCCCAGAAATGGCATTGTCATTATTACAATTAAGCCGCACCACAGGCCAATGAAATCGAAAAAGGAAAAAAAAATGTTCAGCAAAGAATTTAGGAGCAATTCTCCTAAAGAACTCATAAGGAAATTACTTATTACTTTTTAATTATGACTTCAGTCCTTTCTTTACTTTCAATGGTGGCATTTGCCAACACCACACCAAGCGAAGAAAACGGGTGGAATTACCTGCAAACCAATGTTGAGGTAAAGGATTCCTTGGCCAGTTGTTTCAACCTCTGTCATACCCATTTCAACAATGGACAGAGACTCAGGTGTTGCAGGCAGAGCTTGCATACTCAGTGGAGATAGGCAGTCCTGTAAAATTTTGCCAGTTATCAGCACCCTTCCTAACATACTGAAGCTGCAGCAATTGCAGTGTTATTCTTACAGATGGATCCAGAGAAATGATCCGAACGGTGTTGTCTGCAAGACCCACAGCCAAAAACCGTGAACGTTGCTCCCCGGTTGGCACACTGGCCAATGACATGCAAATGATGTCAGCCGACATTTCCCTACGGTCAGTGTACTCATTGAGTTGTCCAGTCTGGTTGATATAAAAGGTAAAGGAAAGAGAGAGAAAAGCAAACAAACTATAGACCACTATTAAAGATCACATCCTGCTACACAATTTAAATAAAATAGTACATGTATGTAAACACATTGATCACTGCTTCCAACCTTCCAATGGGACAATTTCTTTCACCTCCTGACATTTGCTGATGTGCTATGTGCTCGGCACAACACGATTGGAAAGGGAGACGAAATTAAGCAGAAAAATACAAAACACAAATCCGGCTGAACTTATAACCGCACTCACTCGGCGTTGCTGCCTGGATTGTTACATTAATACAGCTAATAAGATTAATACATTAATACAGCACTGTCCAAAAAGTCGAAGACAAAGTTTACTGCACCAAACCAGTTTGTAAACCAGCTCAGTGTTGCAAACCGGTTTGCAAACATTACTATAGATCTTTATTTCTCAATACTGGAACTGAACCAGAGAAAAATGGAGCACATTGAACCTGACAACAAAGTGAACCAGTTTTTTTTTTTTTGCTATTTTTTTCCCCAGGTTGACAACCCGGTTTTAAGTCATGCGAAATTGTGCATTCAGCAAAATAAGTTGCTATGGGTGGTGGCTTAGTAGCTTTCCCAAAAACGTCTCACCCTACACCCCAACCTTCTATATCATCTTTTTTTTTCTAATGTCTTTTATATACCAGGTAAACATCCTCATTTGAAACTGTCAACATTTGGACGATGTCTTCATGCCAATAGACTTAGTTCTACCATCTTCAAGTGGTTTTAGTCCAAAATCCTCCTACGGACATCAATGAAAAACAACACAAGCCCTGAAGTGATTGAAATAACCAAAGTGCAATGGTGTGGCAGAGAAAACTAAATGACAATGATCTGGGATGGGACTTACCGGATCCATCTCGAAGTAGACAAGCTCCCCTCCAGTGAGAGCAATTACAACTTGACGTTGATTGACAGCACATTTCACGATTGCTTTCTTTCCTGGTGTACGCCACTCATTGACACGCTTGTCAGCCCGAATGTGCCGAATTCCTTCAGGGTACACCTGAAAGCCAAAAGGAATACTAAGGCAAAAAAGCAATGCAATAAAACCACCATACAAAATAGCACGGCCTACCTTATTCGCATAGTTTGCACACCCTTAATATTTAGGATCAGTCTTGTCTTTAAACATACACATTTTACTCTCATATTTTGCGGCACTTGTCATGTCCTGCAGCAGTGTCGGCGTGTGTTTGTAAGGCAGGCTTGGGAAGGTTGATGCATCACGCGGCTACAGTAAAGCCTACCATACTAGAAATGCATCAGTACTTTGCTCAGAAGTGGCTATTATAGCACTCTGTAAGAGTGTGAAAAACACAGCCTCCTTTCACCAAGAATTTCTTTAGAATGATGCTGTGATTGTCATGTGATCGTTAGCTCATACAATTGGGGATTTGTACAGGATTGGACTAAATTGTGCGCATTGAGGAGAGTTGCAAAGATACGAGCAGTTACAATAAATGAGTTCACAGCCTGCAAAAATCTCTGTAAGGTAGTTGATAGTTGCATGTGAAGTGTAGAAATGCCCCTAGGCAACTGCTGAACCGGTTTGCAATAAATCTGTTGGTTTCAAAAGGAAAAGTTGGCATGATGATGATGATGATTTAAACTTTATCGGGGTCCAGAGAAGACGCAGGGGAGACCCCACGCCACCCGACTAGTCATGTAACTTTCTGTTACAATTGGGCCCGATCAGGATTGAGTGCTTCTACAAGGTCATTTACAATTGCGATCTTGCTCGATTCGGATCAAGACAATCACGATCTGACTAGTGTCGTCTCCTTAGCTCAGTGTGCACAAAAACAAAAAATTTGGCAGCGACCGGAGGAAAAAAATTCCCCCACCTCCCCGAAAGGAATCGTGAGGAAATGCGAATGCATTTCTTGCGCCGAGAGTACACGGCGTAGTAATTTTAATGGCGTAAAGCTGGACACATCGACGCGCTCAAGTGTCTCCCTTTTGGGCGCCTCTTTCAACGAACGCTTCCTACGTGCGTTCATAATCACCTCAGGGATGTTGCCACTGCCTTCAATGCAGCACAAACGCATTTAGAACGCGCTGTTTTCAGGCTGTGCCAAGGCAGCACAAACACTACAAACACGTTTCAAAAGCACTGCATTGAGGCGGTGGCGCAGAGAGGAGAGAGAGCGAACGGCGAGAGAAGGAGCGGCGAAGCACTGCACCTACCCTCTCCTACACTCTCTCCACACACGCGGGAGCTCCGCCGAGCTCCCACGATGCGAGCGCCCTCACACGCCAGAGCGCGCTCCTCCCCTCCACTCACTCTCCGCTAGTCCGCCCGCACCACCTGCTCAGGTTGCTAGGGGCGAGGATATGCGCGCGCTCCCGCAGCTGTTGCTATGGGAGAGGGAGTGAGAGCGGAGAGGCGCGCGGGCAATGTCGGATGCCTTACATAGCCCAACTAAGAAATGCATTCGCATTGAAAACTGCAGCGACCGGAGGAACATGCTATGCACAACAAAGAACCTGAGAGTCTACCCCGCTACGCATGCCACTCGCTACGTAACAGTAGCACCAGAACACACAGCCTAGGAAGTAGAAGAAGGAAACTCAGCGTGCCGCAGCACATTATTGGGGGAGGTCGCTCATATTTACAACAACCCAAAGGAGATTATGGCGGCACCATAGGAGCCTTCAATAGAAAGGTGCATAGAAACACGCTTGGGCACGTCTATGTGTTCTGCTAACGTCCCAATTTCCTTGTAATCTCTGGCACTGCATGGAAAATTATGTTGCCAACTAAGCTTTTTTTCCCCACTGAAGCTGACTTGGGCATCAAAATTTTTGCTTTTGAGGCTGTTCTGGAGCAGTTCAGCGCAATTGTTGTAATTTTTATGCTTTTGGAGCCGCTTGGCACAGGAAAACTGAATCGTATTAAAAATGTGTAATATGCACAGCTGTCTCACCCCGGCTTAGTAAAACACCTAAAAGTGCCTTTTACAGTAGATTCTCAGCAAACGGAAATTTCTTAAACGGAAAATCTGCTTAAATGGAACAACGGCCTCTAACATGACTGGTTTCATTCTTGAATTCTACAACCCTGTTTGTCTCTCAGTAAAAGGAACTCCTGTTAACAGAACATATTTTCCCGGTCCCTTTGGGTTTCGTTTAACGAGAGTCTACTGTATAGACAAGATTCTGCTGTAAAATTTAAATATCCAAACGGATGCATATTTTGCAAAACTACATTTGGATCTGCAACACAACGCAGTTCACAAAGTTGCACTTGATAATCGCCATGATGATAACCAAAATAACTTCTCTTGAATATCAATGGTCTGCAATACACCTTTTACAGCATATTTAACAAATTCAGTAAGTAAAGTGCTTTGGACCCACTAAGGACACTTAGTGCTCTTCGGTATCATGGTGCATTCAAACTGGGGTATTTGACATCAACAGCAACCAAAACTTTCTTGCCCCCCCACTGCCATGTTGCTTGCATTGTTCAGCCACTAAGCCATGGATTCACTGCCAACTTCTGCAGCAATGTACTATGCCATTCTCCAATTATGCCCAGTCAGCATACTTTTTCCTGCAGGATCATCACTGTGCCGTAGTCAGAGTGAGAACCGCTGAGGATGAAGAAACGATACTTCTGGGCCTTCTAGCAAACACATCCACGGCTCTGCATCATGAACAGAAGCTGCCATATGCAGAGCGCCATGGTGGATGGTGCAAACATAGCCTCATGCTCTGCTCTGACTGGCTGTAGCAAAAATAGGTCCAGAAGGACCAGAACCAATTGATGTGGGGAAAGCTTTTTGGTGGATCTCACCACCACCAAACTGGATTCAAAGCTGCTCTGAATGCCAAATGTCTCAGCATGAATATGCCAAAAGAATATCACCAGTCACGCCTGCCAAAACTTAGTATGTTTTTTCCAAAACTGTTGAAAACTAAGGGAAAATAGGAAATCATGTTTACTACTAGTAACACCGCAAGAAAAATGAATATCAGAAAGGCATACATGTGGACTCACCTGAACCAATGCGTCATCTCCAATTTGGGCGCATGAAAGTGTAGGCGTTGTTCCCAGGAAACCAGAATCAGTGACTTCTTCCACAGTCTCACCAATGGAGAGCACAAGGGTAGCATTGACGAAGGACACAATTATGTAGGCATCATAGTCCTCTGCAATAAAGGTTGTTTCAAGGATTAAAACAGAAAATCTGATTTCAAAGTTTAAAAATTTATAAATCCAGACAAAACAAGAACACGAGTTTGTGAACCTGCTAATAATAATAAGGTCATAACTGCATGTGAATGCAGCAGAATGCAGGCTGAACTGATGCAATACTTGGTGACTCAGGCAACTCCCAATAGCATGATAAAAATGTTAACAAAACACTGGCTGTTTACCTAGTTGCCATTTTCTTCTAAAACTGACCTGAATATGAACACTTGGTGGATGCAATGCTCAATGCTTTGGAACAGCAGAATCACAATGCTATTGGCAGTTTTAAGGTTTTGTTGCAGCTGTACAACTCCTACTGTCATCTATCAGAATGTGCAAGACCTTCCACTGCTACAGTAGAACCTTGCGCCATACCTGCCAAGTTTGGAGAAACGAAATCCGGGAGATCTACTCAACAAAGGGGGGGGGGTTCTGCGATAGCAATTATATGGACACTGTCAGCGGGATTTTGCGGTCGCCGCTGATCTGTACAGAGTCCAAACCGATAACATCGCTTACGCATCGTCTGTTTCACGTGTGAGTAAAAGCGCGCTAGCGCTACGGTCGAACGCGGTTGAAGCAGAGATGAAACGACCCGGCCGTCACTGTCGCACGAACGGCACATGCGATAACATCGCTCCGGGTGCGAGGCCTGTCGTTGCTCGCTACTTCATGCACAATGAAACTGAGTTGAACCTTTCTACCATCGTTAAAAAAAGAAGAAGAAGAATCCTTTCGTCCTTTCTACTACGTGGCCAGACAACTTTGCTCATGTGGCCAGACAAAGCACTGGACGCGCGGGGCAAAACTGGATTTCCGGGAGATTTTCCTATGACCCGTACAACCGGGAGAAACGCTCAAAATCCGGGAGACTTGGCAGGTATGTTGTTCAAAAATTTTGGGGGGAAACACACACAAACAGGCACGTAGGCAAGGCCCCCCCCCCCCCCCCCAAATTCTTTCAGCCTTCTATATTCCCATGCAACTTTTTTTTTTGTTGTTGCCATGGAAAGACTCTTTGGAACAATTAGGCCTTGGGCCCCCCCCCCCCCAAAAAAAATCCTGCCTACGTGCCTGCACACAATACTATACTTGGGAAAACGTACAATCAAAAGTCTCTGAAAAATTCCACCGATTAGCCTGAAAGGTGAAGCAGTGACAGAGATATCAAAGTACAGTCGAGCCCACTGATAACAAACCTGAGCGTGACGCAGCATCCGTTTGTTGTACCCCAAAGTTCGTAGTTAATGAAACATAGCTTTAAAAAAGTAGCAAGTGAAAACACAGAATTTATTTTTCCACAAAAAACTCACAGTTTCGCCCCAAGAGCAAAGCAATGAATGCGATATCAAGAGAGTGGAATGCCACACGAGGACGACAAGCAGTTCGATACTCGCAGTGCGCCGCTGAAGCACAAAGAAGGACGCCTGAAAAGAACGCACAGGTATACACAGGACAAGCATGAACTAACAACTGTCACAGTTGTTCCATCTTTGTGCTTAAGCATCGCACTGCAAGTGTCGACAATGGAGAATCAGACGCTCGTAGATATTTCTTTTTCTTTTAAACTGCGGCGCGTGGAGTGACCCTCTGCGTCTCCTGCCACACGGGGGTGTCTTGACACAAGTTGTGACCGGTGTTCTTTTCTTTCTTTTTTCATTCCACATCACGAGTGGGTACAGAAAGGGGCCACTTTGTCGTGCGTGCATCAAGAACAGTTTTCAAATTGAAAGAAAATGTAGGAGTGTTATGAGATAGAAAACACGCTCAAGCTCCGCCAAGATCTGCGTACCACAAGCAGTAAATGGTGCATATAAACAGCTCACCGTTATTTCACCGGTGCCACAAGCAGTAAATGGTGCATATAAACAGCTCGCCATTATTTCGCCGGCGCATGCATGGCGTGTCATTGAGTTGCCTAATGCAGCGCGCTGGGGAGCGAGGAGTCGCTGGTTCAAATCCTCGGTCGGGTGCTTCGGAACTTTTATTCTGCTTTATTTTTCTTTGTGCCTTTTTTATATATATTACATACATATACATATCAGGGACAAACGATGGCAAAAAACCGCCGAGTGTCCATGTAATTGCTATTGCAATAAAAGTCCGTAACACACGTCTGTTTCGATAGAGCAGATGCGATAAGGGCGGTCCCCAATTTATTTAAAGCGGCAGCATGCTCTTCGCCGAGGCCCTTGGCACAGACAAGTTGCCTGAGGCTATCTATGTAGCCAGTTGCTACATAGATTACACATAGACGTATTTTATTATTGCACAAGCAAGGCTTGTGGTTTTATAAGCAGTGTAAACTGCAGTAAATAAACACCAGCTTACTAAACTGTGATGTAATGTGCTCAAAAACATCAAAACAAAGTTCACTCGACTGCAAGCCCTAGCCATCGCAATACTGACGTGATGAGAAGTGCCAGCAGTTATAAGCTCATGTGCTGGTGTGAACATTTCATGCTGCCCCTCGGTTCAACCTGTTCACTACGCTGTGTTGCAGGCAGATCAATGACATCCAACAACGAATGCGTGTCAAAGTGGCCAATTTCCTTGGCTCGCAGTCTTATGTATTAGAAACTTCGTGCATGCAGTCTCTAATACGTGGTACACGGGCTGCATTATGCTTAGCAATGTGCACTCATTGATGTAACTTCCAACATTTACCATGATGAAAGATGCACATTGAGGCTGCTGGCTTCGAACCCACAGAGCACATGACTACATACATGGTGCTCGGGCCTAGCCAAGGTCGCTGGCTGAGCTGGTAACAGATATGTGTGCGTCATAACATGTGTGTGTGAAGCATAGCACAGACCAAAACAAACCAATGATGACACAAGTAAACAAGACCCTGTTCTCCCTGTCGTCCCGTTCCCTATCTGCTTCAGACATGTTACGATGATTAGTCACCAGCTCACCCAATAGCACGAGTGCATTTTGACTGCCACTGGCAGCAGTCCAAGATCAGTGGAAACTTCACTGTGCTTGACTGTGAGTACTTTCAGCCTTTCCTTGACACTTCAGTTTCCTTACACCATTGCCACAGCAGCCAAGGAGACCAATGCAAGCATTGCAAGGGCAATGAGTGAGTGTGCCAAGCCACCTTTGTGCCATCACTACTACTGTCTGTGCAAGCGGTGCATGACGACGACTTATAGCTTGTTCAGCTAATGTGATGACTGTGGGCTGCTTTCATTTCTCCAAGCAATGCACACCTACGTCGGTCCCACTCAAAGAGGTGGCAGGGTATGATGACACGTTTCGGTCATCGCCTATTATAAATGTGTGCAGTATGCTTCAAACTCCACTACGCCACACGTGCTATCAAAGAGATAAGACATTTATGCTTATCGCCATAGGATTAGCGGTGACAGCGGTAAATTCAATGTGTGACAGCCCCGTGCAACAACCTGTGGGTACCAGAAGAGAGCACGCCGACATTTTCTCGTGCCATGGGCTACATGGGCAGACAAATACTGTGGGGAAGCTGCTACTTAGGGGCACAACTGCTCTCAATAACGTACCATCTAGTGGCTGGAAAACCAAGTTTTGAGCATCCGATTAATATTTTTGGAGCTGCTTGCAGTTACCAGCCGCACAACTTCCAGCTCTATAAAATTATGTGGATGTCCTGTGATAAAGCCGGCTTAAAAGACATTTTGAGCCAATGCATAGCGGCGAACAACATTTGCAACACCATAACGGGCCTTGCTAGATTCTTAATTTGGCGCGCGATGTTGCAAAAACAGAAAACGTGGCCACCACAAACAGAGGTCCCGTGATTCCGGTTGTCGCCTATCTTTCATGTGATTTTAGACTACAGCTCCCCTTTTCCTGGCTAGCATCAGTTTTTGATGTTGTGCATTCATCAAACAGAGTAGAGCGCAAGTGGTGTGGTTCAATTAACATGACTGCATCAGCATCGCACTACTCAGGGCAACACCTGAGGTTTTCATGACAAGCCACGGATCCAGAATAGGTGCGATAGCTTAGTGCATTGAACCTGCATTTCTTACAGCTTTACGTGTGACACCTGGGCACTGTGAAGAGGATTTCGCCATGGCGGCATCAAATCGTGGTTGCCAGATCTCAGGGCCAACAAAATATTTTCTTTACGTTATTGAGATTAGTTTTTCTTATCGTACTGCCATTATTATTTGAACATTCTTGTAGCACCTTCAGTGTAAAAATGAGCTTGTCAGCGGCTATATTTTGCATTAACGGTTGAATTTCAATTGAAAGAAGTTTCAATATAACGAAGTAAATTGTCAATTTTACCAACTTTGTTATATCGAAGTTTAAGTGTACAGTACCACTACAAAATTTATAGCAATTACTAAATAGCTAACTGCCTAAGAGCAGCGTCACAGCTAAATATAAGCACAAAACTTTGTGAAATATTACCATCTGCTTTCCTTTTAACAGTCCATACTGCGTTGGGATTACCAGGAAGTTCAGACACAGCCATTTCAGAGACCTGAAACACACAAAGATGCGTCACCATGTTACGGTTAGGTGAAGCTCTGAACAGACAATGTCTACACTTATTCACATACAAATATAGGGCACAGCAAGAAACACAAGCAATTTTCTTTTCCAAATGAAATGCTCAGATCAAAATCAGCTCAAAGGGGCCAATGATCAGCAAGCTGTAAAACAACAGAACCATTCAGCATTCAGCACAAGCACAAGATACCATGGAGGAAGGAAAAATAAGGAGAGGCCCTGACGTCACATTCGTGAAGCCTCCACATCGCAAACACCCGCATCGCCTCCTAGCGAAGGAGCCTCGAAACATTTCGCGATTTCCGCCGTGTCGTTTGCAAGCGCATGCGCGATTCGAGCCTTTTTTTTTTTTTTTTCGCCGTGCAAGCGGCGCCGCGGTGCAGTCGATTCACGCATGCTGCTCCTTGTGTGTGTTCTTTAGAAAAGCTGCGCAATGCGCAGCTGTTGCGTATGGTTGCGTATACACGGTGCAAATCGCGTGCACTGCGCAAAGTACCGGGTGTCACTTTTCATGTGTACGTACACGTTCGCTTCATTGGTGATCACTAATGCATGATATTTGCATGCGAAGCTCTCGGATGTGCGCTCTGTTGCTTCTTACTCATTGTGTCAACTCAGAACACACGTGAACTTTTGTTTTTGGCGTCTGACGCGCCGCACTTAATATGCGCCGAAGGCATTCGTACGTTTTTAGAGGCTTGTGTCGTTCAACGAAAGGGCAATAAACTTATGTTGTTGTTATCGGACTACGTGATGTATGTATTGTGCGGTGTGCGCTCGCTGCATGCGTGCTTGTTGTTGTGTGCGTACCGGAATTACAAACTTTACGTGCACGATCGCGTATACAATACAGCGGTGTCCTCTTTTCGACGTGAAGTTACGTCGACTATAGGTTGGCGTTGCGCCGAATAGCTACTACGCTCACTCCATATACACCAACCAAGAACCGCTAATCCGGCAGCAGATCGGGAAATCGGGCTACGAGAAAGGAAGGCCTAACGCCCAGCAGAACGCGTAAGTCACTGCTAGGCGAGTTCGAATACGATGATGCAGGGGCTGAACGTTTTTGATCACAGCACGTACCGGTATTCTGTACTGTTGCGCAAAAACGCTCCACGAAGAATTTCACCACGCAGCGCTCGGGCCTGCCACGCACGAACAGCCTGGTAAACGTCTACTTGCAACATTTTACTGCGTGCGAACCGCACAATACGCGCTAAGTTTACGCCGGGACTACAAATCTGCGCAGAAGCAAGCCACCACGGAGAGCACGCCGCGGGGCGTCTGCTGTTTTGTTTGCCCCATACCGGTTTGTTTGCCCCATAAATCTGACGTCACTTCCGCCACACTTTTCGCAATGCATTGAAATACGATAGGGCCTCTCCTTAGTATTCCTTCCTCCATGCAAGATACATCCTCGTATTTCCTACCATTTCAGTTTCGTTACATGAATGCGTTACTAAATCTAACAATGCTTTTTTTTTTTTCAGAAAAATTGCCCGGACACATGCCCGAACATGGCTGGGCTGGCTAGAAAACTGCTGGTCGACCTTTGGACAATATGCCCTCTACCAAATTCTAAATGCAATGATACAAAAAGCTGCTTTAGTATTTAGTTATCATTGTTGCATTTGTTATCCCTCTGCCGTGCCCATCACCAGCACATGCTGTGCATTTGAGGCCACGCAAATGCAACACACTGTGCAGATAAGATTTTTTTGTTTCAGTGAGATTGGTAAAAATATTTTAGTCCTGTTGTAGCTGCAAACAGGAGTGTAGTCATTAGATTTTTCTATGTTGCTGGCTTTTTTAACTATGTGAACAAAAAAAGAAAAAGCTGCACAAGGTACCATGTTGCAGACAATTCAAACTGATGTTTTTCGAAGTTTCTTTAACGCCTAACATTTGCATGTATGCAATTATAAATAGTAACTACTCCCTACAAATTAATTATTCAGGAAGAACACAAAAATATGAGATAATGTTTCAGGCAACTGCTACCAGAATGCAATTGATGTCAGGCACATCAAATTTTTTTAGAGCACGATGCATGAGAGCTGGGACATGCTGCATGTGTGTGTAGTGCCAAATTGACAGTTGTGCCGATCTTTGATGATCACTATTAAAGGCACTTTCAGTTGCAGTTCGCATGACTATCCTTGGACGAGTCGACAAACAGCAGCATTCTTGGCACTTTGCCAAGAATGTTGTCGCTTCTAGAAGCTGATGCATCCAATGCCAGTCGGGCAATATTGTGCAACTGAGAAAGTATACCTGAAAGTGGTTTTCTGAGGATATGGAATTTTTCTTTGACCACTTGTGAAATGAGGCCCCTTATTTTCTGGTGGATACGATATTTCAGACTCCAAATTCTTTATCTTTAGGCAGCCCCTGCAGGGTCCGAATGATCAGATGGCGACTGTATGCAACAGTTTTTACATTTGAAAAGCTGTAATAAATGCTAGCAAGTACTATTGTTAGAAAATTACATTATGCAGAAGCTCACCTCAAGACCGTGGCGGAGCACACGTATACATGAACGGGGCCCTCGACCACAGGCCACATACAACTGAGGCGTGTCTTCATTGGCTAGGTCAGCAATAGTGCAGCCCATGGCTGGGGACAGGGAGTCCAATTCTTCAACGGGTAGCAAGTTGCGCAAGGCACGGGGAGCAAAAAAGAATGTGTCTCCTTCCTCAAGAGGAATAGCACTACTGAACTCAGGTTCTTCATCCTCCTCCCCAAGTCTCGCAATTTGGTAGAGGCAGCTGCGAATAACAGTTGGTATCAAATTACATAACAAGCAAATGTGCATGAAATGTTGTGATTAGAACTACAAAGACAAGCATTATAAGCAGCATCAAGACTAATTAACCAAGCAGAAATAAAAGAAGCAGTGCTTACTGGTTTCCAAATTCAGCAGCAACAAATAAGAATCCAGTTTTCAACACACACATGCTGGCTGCCACAGGAATGGTATCGAAGTATTTCAGCTTGATTTCAGTGACCTGAACAGGAGACAAACAGTATGATTGTTAAACAGAGCTAGCTGACATAAAGGTGCTTATCTAATAATAACTACGCACCATGTCTTCATCTGTTTCCAATGTAATCTTGAAGATATCCCCTTGCTCTGTTTGTGCCAGAAAGAAAAACATGGACTGGAAAAACAAAGATAGAATGTGTCAATTTTCTGCTTTTTTGAAAATTAGGACAGAGTCATGATTAGTGCACAGTCGAATTCTGTTTTTATATTCCTTACATGAGTACTGAAAATAGTTCTCACAAAGCTTTTCTGTGTTAAAAGAAGGTACGGGACATGAAAACCACTAAAAGTGCCACCAATCCCCAAGGCACCCTAAATAATTAAATACAATAGCTTTCCTACAGCCAATCTTGGTTTCATTTTCTGAAGCTTGTACCGTGTTGCAATGACATGATTTATTTATTTTACAATGATGTAGAAGCTGGTCACATGGAATCAGGAAGTCATGACATTTTGACACTTGCTCTGACTCGACTCAATTGCCACTTATGCTGCTACTCGCAAGGATGTAGCTAACTAAGCGAGCCTGAACAAGCATCAGAATGTTACATCGTGCTGTTCCCACAAAACCACCTTCTGTCTATGACGTCATGCCAGAGTATAACCTTTGGAATCCAAACTAAACTGGATGTAGAAAAGCTATTACATTAAATTATTTAATGCTCTCCAAGATTCAGTAGTACTCTTCTATGGTTTTGAGGTTGCAGACCATAAAGCTGAAGATGAATAGTCACAAATATTACTTCACTGAATAAAGACGAGGATGCCGACCACAAGAGAATCAAAATGTATTGATGTTTCGGCACCCAGAACAGGAGCCTTGTCCACAATAAAAGCAAAGGAAGGAAGCTAGGCGTTCAAGTAGTCTAAAGCATGTGAGCTAAACATCTTGCGTATGAGAAGGGCAGATTACCGTCTGTGCAGTTGAGCGTGCTTTTTTTGTTTGTATTGTCAGGGATTCCAGATACAATCTGGAAGTCTGGTCCTTCCCGGTAGCGATGACACGCGCCTTGCCCCAGTCTATTTCATGATTTGAGGCTTGAGCATGTTCGGCGAGGGCGTTGGAAGATACTTTTACATTTTTGACGTCATTACAGCGGGGCAAGGCACGTGTCGTCGCTACCGAGAAGGACCTGACTTCCAGATTCCAATTTTACTGTTCCTTGTAAGGATAGTGCCACAGGGATTTTCAGTAATGACATGTAGCAACGGAGGTAGGTGCCATCACAGTTAGGGACTTAAACAGCTGGGAAGGTAAATGTAAAGAATGGCAAGCTAATACTACAAGATGTCAGAGTTCAAGCCAATGAGGCTTTAGTGTACAGTCGTGAGCGATATGAGCGAGAACACAGGAGCATGCGTCAGCCTCAAACCCAGCTATGGGTGATGCTGGGTGTCTGCAGTTGGAAACAAAATGCAAAGAGGGATGCTCTCCTAATAATTGTTGATGCTCCCACCATGCATATGTTTCTGGACAAAACAAATTCACATGAGAGACAGTCTACCAATCATTCTTTTCATTTTTTTATTTAATCCGTCAGCCGTCATTGGTGTGAGCGCTGCTGCACCATTGTTCGAAGTGCTAGTGATAACACGTTGCACTTCTTGAGATATAAGAATCAGTTAGCAATACAAGGCAACATCAAACAGCTACATCAAACAACTGTGCGAAGAACAAAAGAAAATAGAAATAATGAAAGAAAATGAAATGAATCATTGCAAGTCACTGCAACAGTGAACAATCTTATCAGCTGTCGGCGGCCAGAAAAATGCCATACGCTGCCGTTTTGTAGAAACGTCGGTTTGATGGGAGTCACTACAGTTTGAAGAAAAGCGACACCCTTTCCATTACATTTCTTTTTTTACAGTGCCATCCAAGTATCAGTCGCAATGGGGTTTGAGGCTATTTGTGAAATGCTCGTAGGTTCCCACTCGTAGTGCTCACGACTGCATATTGTAGTATCTAGCTATCTGATAATATGCACTTTCTGCTGAACGTTTTTTTTTCTTCTATTGTCTCGGGAAACAATAGAGAGGCAGCTATGTATATCTCAGAAACCAGTTTACCTACAAGAAAAATTATTACATATTTGAAATCAATGCGAAAAACTAAACCAGTCCATTTGATCTCATCAGGTTTGGACATAAAATACAGCAAATAACTCCACAAGCCATGTCCCCCTTTAATGTATGCACTAGCTGCTAGAACACTACGAGGAAAAAAAAACTGCGCAAAAAGCATCAACAATGACTGCCAATGTAAAAGCAAATAGCTGAACACTTCTGGAAATATATTCAAATTCACTAAATAAATGATGTACTTGAAGTCATAAATTTGGTGCAGTTAGGATATTAGGTAGTGTTTACTGTTTCACTGCATAATTGCATAATAACAGAGCAGTTAAACAGCACATACGTAGGAGCAGTGTAAGTGGCTATACATAAGCGGATGTGTCATGCGTATGTTGTCTATAGCGGCTCAAGCACTGGCATGGAAGGCAACTGCCATCCTCCTCTACCACTGCCAAAACCCTCACACAGACGCCACATGGGGAGAGGCCTGTGGGAGAAAAGGAAGGCTGTCCTTCCCCATCAGTCCAATGTAGCATCTAAACCTTCATATGCTCTGAAGCGCTCACTGTTGCACAACTTGGGCTGTGCAAGAGAGCGAGCCCTTCGCACTGGCAGCGAAAGTCCGACCACCGCCAACCACCACAGAAGCATGGTGAAGAGATTAAAAAAAAAGCTGCAATTCGCTTTATCAGAATTGAGAACAAGAAAGCACAATACTGCCATGAAACATCAAGTGAGTACAGTAATCAAGGCTGCTATTACTGTGATTGTAGATTAGACTAGCAGCAGACCCTTAAAAGAGAAGGGCAATGACACAAAACAATGTCTGCCACAAGTACTACAGGCACATTAAAGAGAAGACTGTAACAATTAGAGGACAAAATGCAGCGAAAGATCACATTTCTTAAAGGGGACGTGGCACTTAGGGAGTGAAAATCAACCAAAAAATCCAGTTTTCGCTGGCCATCTCCTCCCGTTCCTGACATCATTGTGCACCTAGTTACAAATTTTCATTGCTTCGTACCGTCGTCTTCTATCCACATCTTACTTTAAAAAACCAAAACCGTGCATCCTGCCCTTTAAATTGAGGGCAAACGGCAAACAATTTTTCATGCTCTTCCTGTAATGGAGGAGCAATATCTTTTGTTCTGTCTGGGTTATCATCACGATTTCTTTTTCGCTTCTAAGATAAATAGATGCGATGTGTCGTAAGGCAACTTTTGTTATAGTACTTTTTTAAGAAAATGTTCTAAATCAAGGTTTTGTTTTGAGTATCAATTGGAGCATTTTTTAGATTGGGTGCAACAGCCCACAACTCTGCTTGGATATGTCCTAAAGCAATGATTTATATTTTACGACACACTACAAACATTCTCAATGTATTCTGTGGATTGTAAATTGGTGTGCAGGTTGTGGTTGATTAGCTAATTAGGCCTTAAACAAAGAAGTAGGTGTTTGTGATATCCTGGAAACTACTTATCATAGGAAAAAAGCAATTGCATATTTGAACTCAGCACACAAACATTCTGAAACTCTGCAAGTTCCATCAAAATCTATCAAGAATTTTAAAGAATGTTTTAAAGTGCCACGTCTCCCCTTAAGAGCATGTGAAATAGCAGCACTTAAGGTACAATATAGTACTACTTGACACACATTCAGGGTGTACTTATATGCATGAAGAATTGTTTTTCGTTGTAACTCTTTCTCCAATGATAAACTACTTGACACATTCAGGGCATACTTATATACATAAAAAATTGCTTTTTGCTGCAACTCTTTCTCCAATGCTAAAGCAATTATACAGAGAACAAACACCAAGTGAATGCAAAATGTGCAATCCGTCCATTTACCAGGCATTATGCTTAATTTCAGCATCCCTTTCTAACATTAAGGTGCTTTCCAGTGTACGTTAACAAACCATTTATATACATACCTTTGTTTTGTGATTTGCACTGCAAACAAATATCATGCCCCGTTCTGGATCATCTAAGTCGTTCTGCAGAGCAAATCAAAGGAAACATCAGTTTTTCAGCATGGCTAAAATCCATCTGTACACAGAGCACACATTACCAAAGTCTCAACAATAACAGGAGCAAAATTTTGTAGCATTATTTATGCTACTTTTCCACATCCATTATATTTGAGATTTAGTACTTCCCACTAGAGCACTGCACGGGCCGATTTTTCCGGCCCGGGCCCGGCCCGGCCCGAAAATGCCATGCTCCGGCCCGCCCGAGCCCGGCCCGGTGTTCTTAAATGTGGCCCGTACCCGGCCCGGGCCCGAAAGGTTTGGGCCCGGCCCGGCCCGGCCCGTTTCAGCTAGTTATGCCTTGAGCATAAAGGAGGCACTGTCCAACCTTCGGTTATTGTGAAGATACCTGCCGCACAAAATATATTTTCTAGAGATTGTTTTAGAACTTCTTTCAGTGTCACGAATTTCACTGGTACTGTGTATACTTTCGGTGAATTCCGCGCGTAACACTCTTGCGAAATGATTGCAGGGCAATATAAAATATAATTGGAGTCATAGCTGGCTCTTTCATGTACGCACGCAGTGCTAACCACGCCTCTCATTTTTGCATTTCAAAGAACAACTACAAGATATAATACCTGCATAAAGTGGAGAAAAAAGGCATGGCAGACATTTTTAGGTTGAGTCTACATCAAGTGCATACGAGCTAGGGCTGTTGAGGAAAAATAGCAAGTCTCCTGCAAACTTCATCTATTGCACAATGCAATGAAAAAAAAAACATGCTCTAGCTGCTTCTGGGAGGATTATACCAGGCTGGGCAGCGTTACATAAATTAAAGCTGTCGTGTTGACTCCTCGGCAGGCAACTGCACCCAATACACTACGTTTTCGTGCTCAAAACAACAAGGTTCTTTGTCTCACCCTTCTTCCCCGAGTCACCGCCACCGCAGTGCCATAGATCTGTCAAAGGTACATTAACCGCGCCGGCTTTCTTAAAAAAAAAAAAAATCGGGTTTTCCGATGGCAGCGCCACTCTTCAGCTGTTGCAGTAGTCTCTGAACTGCACTTCATCAACGTGACACCAGGTGACGCCACTAAAAAAATCCTTGCTCCGTGTCGTTGCGTTTTGAGTTTGCGCCGCATATGTAGTTCGCTCTTCGTTTTCGACGCCGTATACGCGTGCGTAGTTTCACTGCGTACGCATGGAGCAGCCCCTGATGACGTGCAGCTTTGGGATTTTTCTAAGGGGGGACATGGCTTGTGGAGACCAAAAAAAAAATCATCAAATAAAAAAGCGCTTTTTTCATTACATCATTGACATATACAGCTATTCTTTCATATGTGAAACCTAACTTAGGTCTTATAAGATCAGTATTTCATCCGCTATTTAGATCAGTGCAATGAACACAAGCCGAACCTTAAATGTTTCTGGGTCACTTTAGCTTGTCGGAGTTATATCTCACGGTCTAGAACAGCTAGAACTGTAATTACTTTTTTAACATAAAGCCCAAGCTGTGTATCACGAAGTGCTTAGAGCAGAATTCTCATTTTCTGCTCATAGATTTTTGCAATTTGATTTTGTTTTTTCTCTCTGGTAGTCGTGGTACAAACATTGAATTTTCATCATCTGCAGAAAGACTAGTTATGATTCGATCTGAAAACTGTTTGCGGCATTGTACTTATTGTATATTGCAGGATTTAGCTATCTGATAATATTCACTTTCTGCTGAACGTTTTTTTCCCATCGTCTCCGGAAACAATAGAGAGGCAGCTTTGTGCATCTCGTAAACCAGTTTACTCACAAGAAATATTATTGCATATTTGAAATAAGCATGGAAAACTAAACAAGCATATTTAGTTTCATCAGGTTTGGACATAAAATACAGCAAATATCTCCACAAGCCATGCCCCCCCCCCAATGCAGACAACTGTGTCGTCACTACTCAAGAGGTATCAGATTAGACGCTGGTGGAAACTGTCCGCGACCACGGTGACAATGATGGAGCTTCTGAGGTCGGCTCATCACTGTCATCACGCAATTTGCCGTCTTGCACCGCGCCGTGGGTTCGCGAGACCGTGGCCTCCAAGGCTGGCTCCGGCAACACGACAGCATGTTGCCGGAGCCAATCTCGGAGGTCACGGCTAGACGACAGTGCAGCGTTGTATTGATGTCCTATGAACGTTCAGTATTGTCATCGCTCACAAACAAGCAATAGAGCAAAATATGCAGTTTTTTGCCGCTAAATAAATGTTTTGTGTGAGCACTGCCTTCAATTCCCTTTGTGTTTAATTTGTGCGTTTCTTTTCCGAATTTTCATGCTGAAACTGACTATAACGAAAACCTGTTTATAACAAATTTTTTCAGGCATTTGTCAGTTTCGTTATATCCAGGTTTAACTGTATAATAAAAAGACTTCGGATTGATTGTAATCTTCTGGGGGTTTTCTTACCATGCATTTACATCTCAGTGCACAGGTTTTCCTGAATTCAGCCCTCATTCAGTGATGCTACCGGGTACTTCTGATTTGGAGCAATTTTTGGAGCAGCAAAATTTTCAATTTGGAGCACTTTGGAGCAGTAAAAATCGAGGCATCAGGAGATAGCTCGTAAACTTGCTGCGCTCTCAACGCTTACTTTGTGTCTAGAGAACTGACAGCAAGAAAACCGCTTCAGTCCCTGCAGCGGCCATATTCCTTTAAACCAGCGTTTCGATGAGTTACGCGAGATCGAATCCAAAAGGGATAGTGGCTAGCCTTACTTCGAATAGCAGTACAATTTGCTGGTATTGCATTCACTGCTTCGCCTTTAAGCGAAACTGTGATTTTTTTTTAACCGTCAGCTACTGACCTTGTAAAGCGAGGGGTGGACATGTAACATGGCATAGCCGCTCCACAGTGGTCCTTCCAACACCAGGGTCGTCAGTGACGGGCCCGCTACTGACAGCTAGGCATATTAAAGCCGAGTTGCGGCTGCTCCTACCAGGAGGCATGCTTTTATTAATGAGATGACATTTTTAAAAAAGCAAGCCATAAATTCGAATTGGGACCCTAGCACTCACGTGCTCGAAAGGGCAGGTCCTTTTATGGGGTATTTACTGCAAGAGCGATAAAAAACCCGGTTGCGCTGGTGGAAGGAATTACGAAAAACCTCTTCTGGATGAAGATCCACAGACAAAGTATATTTGAGGAAAAGTGTCAACGCATCCACACCGTTTACGTGCTCTTACATGGGCACGAAGCACGGAGAATTCGACATTGTTCTATACACCTGTTGCTATGGCGTTCCCAAATGTAATTCCGTGATGTCCAGAAATAGAAATGACAGACATTCTGGCGGCGCGTGTAGAGTTATTAGTGAAAATTGTTTTAATTACATGCTGTGCAACGCTTGAAACGAGCTATCAGCAGTGTTTCTGGAAGAGACGACGTCCGCCGATGAATTGCCGTCACACTTTCACGCTACCGATTGGCCTAGACGTCACAAGCCTCTGCGGAAAGTGCGTTTTGCCGTTGAGCCAACTTGCACAACAGAAGCTGCGTCGGCACCGAGCATGGCATTGTGGTTAACTCAAGGCGCACGCACAAGCGCTGTTTATTCAGCTAATTTTTGGTCCGTGGTTGCCACTTTGGCGGCCCCAAGATCAAGCTGCACATGTTTTGATGTGCGGGCGTGGCTATTTCCAGTGATAGACGCGCCAAACCCGAGACTGGCGCAATTTCCGTCGATATTATCAGGATGGCACAGTAAATTTAATTTGGCACACTTTGGCACAGTTGGCGCAGGAGTAAAATCACTGCCCTCATTGAAATTTGCCTACTTGACTGAAACACAAGTGGAAAGCACTGCCAAGAAAAGTACATCTTCAAAGGCGATGCATGATACGAGGTGAAATAGGCCACAAATAAGTACTACTCCTTTAGAAAAGTAGGCTGCGTGCATCACGATTGCACGGTCTTGGAAGAGACAAATGACATGCTCCCCGAAGCTGCTGATGTGGTGGAACACGGGGACAATGTGGCAGCTTCCAAGGAGAACGTTGGCAGACTGCTCTTAGAAGACTTTTTGAATGCACACAACGCTGATGCTTCGCGTGAGGAGTCCACTGATGAAGCCATTGCTGAGGAGCAGCTATCACGACAAAGGGCTACATTGAGCGACTATGAAAATAACGATTGGCCCCTGACTCCAATGTCTTCACAAAGTGCCCATCCAGTTGCCGATTGGTTTTGTGCACGCAAAATGACTGCCGCGAGTCTACACGCAACAACTCGAAGAGATGCACACAGTGTTCGTCAAGCTTAAATTGCCGCGCAAGCAAGCCCAAAGTTCAGACTTTGTAAAGCATGCTTAAATAATTTTATGGCTACTTATGTACACTGTAATAATGTGTTCAGTGTTCTTTACTAAGACTCACATTGTTCAACCCGACGCACTCACTGCTGGTAACTAAGCCTACATGCGTGAAAAAATATTTGGGTATGTTCTTTTGCTTTCTCTTTCTCTTTTTTTCTTAGCCGGTTAAGATATAACAATAGAATTTTCCAGTTTTGTCAATACTGTTACAAGAGGATTGCATTTTATCCTATTCGTATTCACGCCTTCACTCTTGCATTACATTACTTTCTCTACAACTTGTTGCACAAACAGCAAATCGAACAAGCTGGCCTGCCTCTTAAGTTGTCTTTGCGGCCTTTCACAAGTTATTAACCTTCAGTAACAGTTGCTTTCAAAATTTTCATCACTCCTTTTCCTTTATTTTTGTTGTGACAACAGAAGTGGTAATGAAAAATTCAATGTACGCAATGCAAAGAAGACTAGTCTTGTAACATATAACTAACTTGTGTATCAGATCCTTCTACGGTATTTACTGCCAAATTCAAGTGCTTATATCTGAAATGCTCATCACAGCTTGTCGGGTCAACAACCAATATTGCTACTGAAAAAAAAAAAGTAGCCTGATGTATTTGACTGCAAAACAGTCTCACTGAAGAGCAGCGTCAAACGTGTGATGTCATACCCTCCTCCTGGGGATCGGGCAACGAATGTCAGGTTGATCTCCAAAGTTCTTGTAGGTGATGTAGTTTTCGGAGCAAATAAGTACACCACTGGGCCCATCGCTGCCTCCAGGAACTGCACTCAAGAAAGACAGGGAGGAAAAGGGGAAGCTCACATTATTAAGGCAAAATTTGTTTAGGATAAGGGACAGGCTTCTGCAGAATTTAGTAGTATGTCCTAAGTGCTTAGATATAAAAAGATGAAAAAGTGTCCTCTAAGAAAAATTTCTTTTTTACTCAGGTATAATTGAGAGGCGTACTTTGTATTTCAATAAATTAACAGAGCACCTTATATGGGTGTACAAATAGGGCATTTCTCTAACTGCATATTAATAATGTGTTAGAAAAAAACAAGGCTAGCATCATGTATCAGATCAAAGACAGAATACCTCTTTTCACTTCAAATCAAAGAAGAAAAAAAAGGAGGGCGGGGGGGGGGGGGGGGGCTGTTTATTTTTGTCATAATGATCAATAATGCTGTTCAAAATTAAACTTTCGTTTATAAGTAGACTGTAAGTTAGAATATGAAGACTTAATACATACTACTGCAATGACAGTACAAAAACAGGAAAACAGCCTATCACCTGATGCACATAGCGAGCTGTGTTGAAGGAACTAAGTGTAATGACCAGGGAACCACACACTGTTATAAAGAGATTCAAAAGTGACAAGACCACTTAAACAATAAGCTGCCTGGTTTAAATTGAAAAAACCTTGTAACAGATATAGTGTGCTCATTAGAGATGCTTGCAAATAACAAAGGAACTAAATCATCCCAGAAAATAAGGAGACGGTATGAAATTTTCAGTGCTCCACAAGTGATAAACTAGCTGGCAGCCTGAACGGTTATTTGAAGTTAGTAAAATAGAAAATAAGTAATGAACTATTCACTAATTCCTTCTTTGAAACAACAAACAAAAAAGCCCATTAGGATTGGCAGAGCTATAAATGAACAGGACATGTCTACAGAACATCCTTGAGGAGGAAAAAGTGTATATAAAACAGCTAACCTCTAAGTTCAGACAAATTTTCATTCTCTCAAATAATGTTAAAAAAATTTTGTAGCACCAGAACGAGCAATTCTAGTTCTTTACGGTCAGTGTAATCAATATGACATCATTCTCTCCTACTGGCATAACCGTATGTTGTAAGTATATACAAAATTACACTGATCTTCAACTGTAAAGTGACAGATTTCACATAGGCAAAGAGGCATAGGTGCACGTATACCCGCTGAGACAATAGTGTATAACAGAAACTGTTCACCGTACATGCACAAGTGAAGCAAACATTACCTGCTATAAGGAAGTTCCCATGTTCTTCCAGAGGCTCACTGTATTTACGAACGACATGGTTCAAGCCCAAGTCCAACTCATAGAAGGTTAATGTCTGATGAGTGTTATTAGCTGCTTCACCAGTAGGGTCAGAATCTGCCTCCTGCACATAAGCACAGCAAAGTGACAACACACCCTTCAACTGGAGAGAAAGATATAGCTAAAGTGGTTGCTTGGGTGTCTTGGTACGACATATTGGAAGGAAACAGCGCGAAAGACGAAAGACCAGGCAGAGAAAGACACATACACATACCTCAGCAAAGATATAGCATTGGAGCAAACAGTGAAAAAGGCCCTCGAATCTGTGAATTACAACACTATAGCAAAATCAAGAAATGGAAAGCATGGCAGCATAGAAAATTCCACAATACAGGCATGGTGAAAGCTGTGAGCATGCTTTGATTTTTATAAGCATGACCAACATTTTCAATTAGCACCTGCTGCACATTTAAAATAAACAAGTCATTCTAGAAGCCCGTGGGCCTGTAGAGAGAGATGTCTATGAAAGAGGCTAACAGTTACACAAATTTAGTATGAGAAACAGTAAGGTGTGAAAGTTTATCTTGTTTGCAAAGACTTGGCTACGATTCTAAAATGACCATGGCACAACAGGTAGGTAAACTGAAACATGCACATGACAGCAACAGTTCAGGTGGCGTAAGCGGTAGTGACAACTGTCCTGGTAAATGTAGTAATTTAACAATGACTTGCACACTTACCAGATAGCAGCACTTTCAACGTCGGTTTATATACACATAAGAATACCACAAAGATACAAAGAAATTTTTTTTAAATTCACAGTAATTTCTATGCAACTGCTATGGTATTGGGCTGGACAGCAAGCTTTAAGTTGCATTAGGAAAGAAACAGAAGCATTAAACATGAGGTATCAGTGCTTCAGTTCACATTGACGAGACGTGGGTAAACAGTGCGAGAAGACACAAGATGACATGTGTCCTCTTGAATGTTTTAACCACACCACATGACCAAGTGGCCCAACAAGCTACTTGTTTCGTCCACTAAGGCACGTGGATGATGTAACAGCAACAACACTAACCTCATAGTCCATTTCAAGGCAGGCGAATACTGGGTTCTCAAATCCAACATCCACACCAACACAGTGATACACGAGAGTGCTCGATTTGTGTGCTTCCAGCGGTGAGGAAATGGTCAACCGTGCAGCTGCGTCCCTGTTCAAGATGTACACCAGCTTCTGCTTTTCAACAGCTGCCACCATAAGTGCTCTGCCCTTGGGATCCATGGCAAGATGTTGGCCAGGCACAATACGTCGGCAGCCACTCTTCCCAAATGTCTCTTGGTGTACCTAGTGAATGCAATATTAAGATGTCTTAAAGGTATTGAAATGTTTGGAGCAATAAGGAATAATTTTACAAGCCTGAACACATAATCTAGCATTTACAAAGTTTGTTTCAATTAGCTGCAGGCTTTGCCAAGCACAAGTGAAAATATTTGTTCTGTGAACAAGGTTCTCATATTTATTTTGCAGACAAATAATGGAACCCAGTTAAAACATGTACATATAAAAATTTGACTATACCCAGTACAGCAGCTCAGTTTCTATGGTATTCTGCTGCATAGCACAGGTACACAGATTGAATTCCTGGCTGTTGCAAGTGCATTTCAACGGGGGTGAAATGGAAAAATAATTAGCTTTAGATGATTATTAAAGAAACCCACCAGATGATAAACGTTAAACCACAGACCTCGATCACAGCATCCCTCAGGTCCCGCTGTGAAGCTTTGAAATTTTATATCCTATAAAGTGAGTTCAATTTTTACAGTTGCAATGTTGTGTGGTACAAAACAGTTACTGTGAGGGAACCTGTAAGGTTGCCTAAGTATCATCGTAACTTTGGCACCATGTTATAGGGGGTATGCACTGAGCCTTGATCCGCAAGGCAGCAACACCATCGCCGCGCCCGCCATCTTGGAGGCCCGTTCGTACATGCTGTATGTACTGTCCATGCGTCAGCGTGCAGGAGGTCTCTAGTCATTTGTGCCATACGGATCTCGGACACAGCATGTGCAGTGAGTTTTTTGCGTGTGCGGCGAGTGCACGGACCGTCAAAATGGCAATCCCGCCGCTAGAGCTCCTCGCGGATGACGTCAAGTGCATACCCCCAATAAGTCATGAGGCCATTATGGGCATCTTGCACTGTATTGTAAGCAACAAGCGCAATAGAACTGCATGTTGTCAGGATGTAAGAACCACACCAAGGAGAATGCAGGTAACAAAAATTCTGGTTCCTAATTCTGAAGACTTGCACATCATTTTTGTAAGATCAAAGGGGTCATCATGCTAAAGAGAGCAGAATAGTTCTGATGGAATGGTTTTCGGCAAAGCTTAGCAACGTTTTCTGCTGACTTCTATGCAAGTAACTCTGCTTCTCACATTATACAAAACAGGACTGCCAATCAACTATATAAGAAACCAGTTAGCTGTCGCTGCATGGATAGAATATTCCAAAAGGGATATAGGAACTAGCAAACAGTGTTTCCAAGGTGAAGTCCTTACTTTCACTATTTCTGCATAGAAATTTTGTAAGCGTGATAAACCCAACAGCCACTGGTTAGGTTCAATGCACTGGTTAAATAACATTTTTTTGTCTATAAACTCTGAAGATTTGCCCCAATGTGCCAGTAATAAAAAATCTAAGGGCACAAAATGTGCAGCTCCATTTGTTTGTATACATTTCTTTATTGTCATGTCCAAGAAGTCTCAGCATGTGTAAGTTGATCCATGATGCCCAGACCTGGCAACAGCACTGCATACCAGGTCAGGGCCATAATAGTCATAAGGGTCAATGCCTTCAAACAACCAAGATTTTCCAGTGTACCAGCACTTTCTACATTGTACAAGCACCAAGATGCATGGCATGATGTGCAATGATTTAGAAATAGATGCAGTGCATACATATGCTGTTCACTAGCCGTGACAGTCACTGTACCAAGGGCTCAGAAAACATGGACTTCATACACGATAAGTGCCTTACGTGTTCCTCACAGATAACAGAGATAAACATTCTTTATTTAAGCCCAGCTTCTAAACGCACTTACTTAAGAACACATAAATGAGGTGTGAACATCCATAGTCAAATTAACTGTTATCTTGGTTATATATTTAAACAACCGCCAAAGTTCCCTTCAGATGTACCGGTAATGGCGTGGGTGGCCTTTAGTCTGGACATAACTCAAACACCAGTATAGCAGGCAGCATCGAGTTCTGTACTGAGGTGAAGCATGTTAAGAGTGCTTGGAGGTGGCCCTGCCACCCGTAGTTTCAACCACTGACAAACTAAACGTTACAGCCTGCTGTGTAGAGTCCACATACAGCAGCCCCGCACAGAGACATGAGCTTGACGAAAGCTCGTCTGGTCAGGTAGCAAGTTGCAATTAATGAAAACTATGGCCAATGACCAAATCAAAAAAGGAAGTTTTTAAGGAGAACGAGTAAAAACTGTTCCTTTTTGGACCCTCTCACTGACCATCATTTTCGTTAAGTACAGTAGCCCGTAGAAACACCAATGACCGTTCAAGTGGGCTTTGTCAGGACGGCACGCAAATCACTGCATTGCTGTTCAGTCCAGACGCCATGCACATTAGAAATTTGATACTGGTGTCACACGGGGCACTGGCGATCGCGATCGAGCTTGATCGGGATTGAATTTCTCGACTTCGACTGACTTTTTTCCGCAGCTAGCGTGAAGGAAATTCCAACCGGATAGGGCCAGATCGCGATCGAAAGTCGCCGTGTAACACCGGTACAACGCATATCAACTTATTTTACGTGATCAAGTGAGCTCACCTTTTCGAAGCAACTCTTTTGAGGATTGTACTCCAAAATAACAATCCTCCCAGAATCAGATCCAACCACCAGATAATCTGTTCCGACGCACGGGGCGAACAAAAAGGACACCAAAGGCAAACGTTAACATACACTACCCGGTATGTCGAGATTGGTGTTTAAAAGATGCAAGACGCGGAAAAAAACGCGACAGAAGGTGAGAATGTCAGAAACAATAGTTGCGTACCTTTCGATCCACCGGTGAGGCGAAAGCTCATCATTGAGCGTATAATCCCAAACACTTCACATGCGTAGAGTGTGTAAACTTTGCCGGTGTTTGGGTCAGGTCGGAGAAGTTCCAAAATCTTGCCTCTGGACACGGCAACCTCTTGTAGCTTAGTGCCTGAGAAGTTTCCATGAACGGCATGCGTGATGCCGGTGGCACGTTGCAGTGTGAAGTTGTACAGATACATTTTGCAGACCGACGTTCACAAAACGACGAAGTTCCCTGCAGTGGCTAGGTATCCGTCACGGAAAGTGAACACTTCGGTTCAATGCATCGTTGGCACAGTCTTTCTTTCTTGCTCTCTGAAAAGAGAGTCATTCGTGGACAATCGAACACCGTTAACTACTACTACAGAAAATGATGTGGCAAATAAACAATGAAGAACAGCAAGTAAGCATTCGATTCTTCGCCCTCCCCAGGATTCCCTAGAGTAAACAATACCGGCACCTAAAAATACAAAAAATTCAAGAAAACTAAGCACATCCTAAGAGTGCTTAAATTACAGCTATGAACAGACAACACATCGGTTACCTCGAAATTACTCACACTTTAATCTGTGGCTTCGATTATTACGGATTTAATCGACAAACATCAGCACAAACAACTCCGCGTCCATTCTGCGCACAGAAGCGGTTTTAGCACAACCGAACCATCGCACGCGCGCCAATTTTGAAAATGAATAAATAAATACATTGTGTAAGGCATTTGGTTGTCATAACTATACTTTAGTTATCTTAATAATATATTTACAAGTTGCATAAGCATTTCATTAGGACTAGTCGTCAACGATGTTAAAGTGCATTATGTCGCATCTCACTCCCGTCCCCCAGCACGCCCTAGCCATTCCTCCAGACAGCGACATCAAAAGCAAGAGAGAAGCAGAGAGAGAAAAAGTTGTTTGAAACCTTGGCGCCTAGGTTAAATCAGATCAGATCAAAGAACTTTATTAAGTGCCCCGCAAATTGATGAGATGAGTCTGGACCCCGCCTAGGCTTCGGCCAAGAGTTGCTGGCCCTTGGTGGCTTCGTCGGCTCTCTGGACGGCCCAGAGTTGGTGCTCCAGGTCCGAGATGAGCAACGCACACTCCCAGCGCGCGCGGGCGCTGTCGCTGTTTGAGGCTTCATCACGGTTATTCTTTAGTATGCCCGGACATACTCATAGGATGTGCTCTAGAGTCGCAGTGTCTACACTTGTCTGTCGTGTATAAACCTGGGTGTATTATGTGCATGAGAGCTGGACTCGTGTAGGATCGGGTTTGTAACTGCCGCCATTCGACAGACTGTTTCTTGCTGGCGGCGGGAATGCACGCCTCTGCAGTATATGGTGTACTGTGATTTCGTAAAATGCGGTCATTCTATCTTCCCACTCCCACTCGTCGGTAGTCCCTGAGACGGGGCTAACCGAGGCTCGGTCCGTAATCCCTCGAGCCATGTGGTGCGCCGCCTCATTGCTGCCGTCTGATAGTGTGTGAGCGGGTGTTCAGATGAGGTGGACACTTTTTTTCTAGGTTGTTACCTAATTTTAGGATTCGCAGTGCCTCTGGGGAGATTCGACCGCCTGCGAATCACTGATGATTATGTCCGCTTGTGTTTGTGCTATGGCTAATGCGATAGCTATTTCCTCTGAGGTTTCTACGTGTGGTGTAGTGACGGTAGCGCTCGTCAAAGAGAGAGAGAGAGAGAAGCAACTTTATTGAACGCTCGTCATATATTTTCCCCCGTAATTTATCACCACGTCTGTATCTAGCTGCGTCTACGATTATGGTGTCCGTGCTGTTACCCCCCTTTTTTTTCTCTATATCGCGGGCTGGGCTTTCCCATCTGCCCTGATGTTGGGTGGGATGCATATATGGGTACTGAATGGACGGTTATCATGCCTCTAATGTGTCTGGGCATATCTATTCTGACGCCATGTTGGGATATCCAATGTTTGCCTGCCTGTTGTAGTTTTGGACAGGCGTTCGTATTGTGCGATGCGCTGTGCCTCGATTAGCTCATCTGTATTGCGAAGACCCAGCTTCACTATAGACTATCGTTGCTAGTGGTGATGGAGAGCAGGGTTACCGTTGGGTAGATTCGAAAAGGAGCCAGAACTCAAGCTAAAAGTAGCCAAAGTAGCCAATTCATTTAAACTTTTCGCCAAATTTGCAACCAAATGGTAGAAAAGTGGTATTATGAAAAGAGTTTTGATTATCGAACGATGAATAATAGCATTTTAAATCAGTAAAAAAAAATTGAAATAACAGCCGAGTTTTTTTTTCTCCTCTTGCTTGGTCTTCAAGCCATAACAAATTATAAGTCATTCGCCTGCATATAATCTGTGTAGAATAGATAGGGTATATAATTGCCAGAGACAGAGTACGATTGCAACATTCCAGCCAACCAGTCAGTAGGAACATTAATCGTAGAAGCAGGTCGTGCTTGATGTCGCGGACCGAAAACGATTAGTAGTTACCACAATGCCAGTCCAGCTTCAAGCAGTGATATCTGGTTGAAGATGACCAGTCCAGCTTCATTTTGTTGCGGAGGCTCTGTTTTTGTCAAGCTCACGCGAGAGCACGCGCTGTGCGTCAGCATTAGAAACTGAATTGTAGCTTGAGCATTGATGGCGGGCAGCGTGCTAGATAGGCGTTCGCCAAAATGCGTCAGTTTGATAGCCAAACGGCGCACTTTAATTTCATCTTTAATTTGCAAGTCATATTGTATAACTTCCCCATTTTTTATTTTTATTAAAATTAATAAAAACACCGAATTCCTGACCAGTCCGCACAGTGCACGGGTGTGAGTCACATTGACTAGAAGAACAAGAAATTCCTCACTCCGTCTTGACAGGCGCGCCGCGCGCTTTGCGTTGAGGTGCCTCGTTGGGCACAAGACTGCTGGCGGGGGGAGACATGCACACGCAGCGGCTGACACATCAGATAAGCTTGGAAACAAAGGGTTGTCTTTAGGCTTGCTCAGTATTATATCTACGAATAATAAGAAAATAGCTACTAAATGCGCCAGTATAGAAGTTCAACGTAGCCAGAAAGTAACCATGGCGCCAACCTGAATTTTCTTCGCCAGACGGGGTAGACGGGGTCGTAAAGTGGCCAATTTGGTGCAAAGTAGCCACCAACGGCAACCCTGATGGAGTGTACGATTGATTGCTTGTACATTTTCCTGATTAAACGGTCTAATTTGTATCTTTCTTACGAGTACCATCGTATAGGTACGATGCTACGTAAACTATTCTGGTTATTACGAGCGCTTGGACTATAGTCTAAGCAGATGTTTTTTTTTTTTTATTGCGACATAGACTTGCCCTTAAGGCATACTATTTTATGTGTATATGTGTATTAAATGTGCGCCGTTAGGCCAGTGTTGTGTATGAAGTGAAGCAGCGTCTTGTGGAATCTGTTGTCATGTATCCAGCGGTCATATCTGGTTGTGTCACTGCAGAGAAGGCCGGCTTGCAGGAGGTGACGGCCCATACTTCCCATTGGGCCCGTCAAGCAAGCTCACATTGTATCGCGAATTCATTACTCATCACCCTGACGTCAACGCGGCAAGACTTTCCACCACTCACAAGCTACTGACATACATCTCGCATCTTGCCGCTACCTGTGATGAGCGTCAGCAGTAAGGGTGACCACATGCTTTGCGGCGAAGTGGAAACAAAATGAAATGCAGGGCGCGTTTGGAGGGCCAAATTCAAAAATTATTTTCTTCCTTAAAACAAAAAAATGATTTGATTAGACTTTCTGCATTACTTAACGATGAAATTTTCTATCAAACGCCGCATGACGAGGATTTTTACTTGGACCGCATCAGTATGAAAAATACGGTCAAACATGCGACAAATCGCATATTTTCTCTAATTTCACAATTTTTTTCTGGAATATTTGAAGTCTATATTACCCCTAAACATTTTTGTATTGAAATACACTTTCCTGAAAATCATACTATTATTAAGATTGGTTACGGAGAATTCCAGATAGCTCAGAAAAAATCACAAACATTGAACAATTTTGTAGTTTTTGAAGATACGTAACTGGTAGTAAAACATAAACATTTCGGAATTAATGAATTGGACAACTAAACAGAACCTCTGCGATAGCGCAAGCGCGGTTTAGAAGCTCAACACACAAAAATAGATTTTATACACATTTTTCTATTAGGCACAGTTTAACAATACAAGCGAACTTCGAGGGGGCGCCATGATCGTCAAAATTTTTTTTGAGCAAAAAAAATGTTTTGCGACAATACTTCATGTGGCACAAGAACGATATATATATATATATATATATATATATATATATATATATATATATATATATATATATATATATATATATATATATATATATATATTCAAATGTTGGCACAAAGGCGCCAACATTTGAAAATAGCCTGCTTTGTCCCGCACGGCTCGCACTCCCGTGTTCTGCAGAGTGAGTCAAGTGTCCACTGTCGAATCAACACACTCCTGAGTGTCTTTCCGGAATGACTGAGAAGTGCAGAGCAGGAGCAGACAGCCAGATTGCTAAAACACCAGAAGGGATCTCGAGGGATTGCTCCTATTGGCCGGGTCGAACTGCGTAGAGCCAATTTATCCCCTGGCAGTGAACCACTGGCGTAGCCAGGCGGGGGGGGGGGGGGGGGGGGGGGGTTCAACCTGTCCCCTTCCCCTAAACTTTTCAGTTTTGCGTGTGTGCATATACACGCACACATACAAACGCATGCGCGAACATATATAGTGTGGTTGTCCCCCCGTCCCCTCCCTGAAAAAATTTCTAGCTGCACTACTGCAGTGAACACCTTAAAAGGTACATTACAAACAAAACAATAGCTGCGTGCACATCACATTTATTATTTTATTTTTTTGCTCTTCACTCTCCTTTCCGCTGACGGCTCTCCGCGGTTTCTCATTCGCCAACCGCTCGGGCCATGTCAGCGCGGCGGCGAATACTCGCCGGCGTGTCCCGCTTCACTGCTGCTAGCGGTCATTGGTTGGTTGTACTAGAGGGAACCCCGTAGTTCCCAACAGTCAATCTTACGCGGCAACACGAATAACGGTCTCAAACAGCACCCGGGAGCGAATCTTGAGGCTAAATAGCGTTCATACAAGCGCCAATTTTGAAAATAGGCATTTGTAGTCATTTGTAAGCATTTAGGCAGGAACGCCAAAAATAGGCATTTATAGGCACTATAAAAACGCTATAAAAGCCCTTCTTAACCTCTAATTCATGCTGATATATCAAAATGGCGCGATAGGAGTGCAAGGAAGAAAATATGCATTTGCCTAAAATCCGGTCTCTAGTCATAACTGTTTGTGTCACTGTAGCGAAGGCCAGCTTGCAGAAGATGACGGGAGCGTTCCGACTGTAACCCTTGGCATGTTTATATAAAGTGGTATGCATCTGCTTGCATCACCGGAACAGAACAGTACGGGCATGTAGCACCCACCGGTAAATGCGACCAGTTCCATGTCGAGATAACAGCCGGGGGTAAGGGCGACCCCTGCCCTCCTAAGCACGACTTCCTCCGCCGTAGTAAGGTAGAGGGGGAGAAAGCAGACACACGGTGGGTAAGAGCGCGTGTATCCTGCCGGGAATGCAGCCACTTGCGTCAGGGTACACTGGATTCAAGGCCATGCTGCGAACCCTCACAATATTGCTGCTGACCAACAGGCACACTGCTCTCCTAATAGTGTGGTTATCAAAGTTTTTCTTCCCTGGTGTTTCGTTAAGAAGCCTGAAGGATGCTAGAATAGGGCTGGTTCGTGTCTTGTGCGTGGCTTTCACACACAAGTGATTTAGCTTGATTTACACGCGATGAGATTGACCTATATATAATTAAAATTCTAACACCGGTGCGGATGCTAGATCTAATAGAAAAAAAAATGCCCCCACCTCCCCGAAGGGAATCGTGACGAAATGCGAATGCATTTCTTGCGCCGAGAGTACACGGCGCAGTAATTTTAATGGCGTAAATTAATGACGAGACGAGGATTTCTACCGTAACCATTTATTTACACATTCATCAGCACCTGTTTGTGTTGTCATTGTACCTGACGGCCATAATCTCAGCCTTGTGGTCGCCGTTGGCGTTTCACAGCGGCGTCTCGAGCACACATTTCGAGAGGCGCCCAGCCAGCGGACGGGAGAGTGGGGCGCAGGGAGGAGAGAGAGCGAACGGCGAGAGAAGGAGCGGCGAAGCACTGTACCCAATGCCACCTAGAAGAGCGGTGCGGAGCCGGCGCGCGCCCGCGCAAACCGCGGTGAGGAGGCGGAGCGCGCGCAGTCACGTGGGGTGTGACGTCGCTGCGCCGTTGCTACAGACGCTCCTCTCCTTTCCTGGCGCCGTTGCTATGGGACGGCGGATTCAGGGTCGCTTATAAAGTGCATTCGCACTTAAAAGCACTTACCTAACAGAAATTATCTTGGCGTACCGTGTCTTTTTCGTCATGCTATCCTTTTTGAAAGAGGCTTTAAAACCATAATTTGATTGTTAGCACAAGTGCTTTCGTTAGCAGTCCTTCTTTTGCATCCCATGCATTTCCTAGGTCCCTGTATTGTTTTTCCCGGTCAGTTATCTGCAATATGTCTTTTGTAACGTGTTGCCAAAACGAGCTCTCCGCTTTATTCTTACTTTTAGGTGTCTGCGTCATAACTACTACTATTCACATATTTACATTCCACTTGAGTTTACTGTTATGTCGAGGCGATGTTGAGGACAAATATATAATATTCTGGGCGTCCCTGGGGAATACAGGCAAAAAAATGTGCTTACAACTTAGATATACAGAGCGATACTGAGTTTCCATTATAGACCCTTTTCATAAATACGCCACCTGACGGTGGGCTTTTCGTCAGTTTCGCTTCGCAAAGGAGCGTGGGATAGCCAGCGCCATCGTGAGGGCATGGAAAGCGAGCCGTCAAATGCGTGAGTGCTGTGATGTTTGTGTTGGCGGCTAGTTCTCCGTGTCATCCGCTAAAATCTCACCGTTTGCGTGCTTGAACGAGCTCTTAGTACTCTCCGTTGGTCTTTCTGAGGTGCTTCCGCTGCACAATGAGCAACATTTTGTACCCTTCAACGGGTTGGACGAGCAGTTTGGCTCGACTGCCGCGGTTGCGGGACCGTGATCACAGCCAACTCGCGTGCGCGCCCGGACCGGGAAAAAAGGCTCGCCGAAGCTACAAACTTCTCACCGAAGGAAAGGAAGGACGTGACTGTCGCGGAACTATGCGACCGCAACCGGTGAAAATCCTGTCTTCCGCAAGCCACACCACGCAACTATTTTCCGGACGCCACGCGTTGTGTATATTTGAATGCAGTGGCGTAGCCAGGGTGGTGGGGGGGGGGGGGGGCACGCCGGGCCCGTGCCCCCCCCCCCCCCCGAAATTTTTTTTTGCCATGGCACACAGAGCACAAAATGACACTCGACCACATCTGCCTGCCCGGCCCCCACTTCAGATCAAGTTGCCCCCCCCCCCCCCCCACTCCCGAAAAGTTTCTGCCTACGCACACGTGGCTTACGATATGCGAGTACTGTCGCTACTAAATGAGCGGTACGCAACTTTATTTTTATTTTTCTGGCTGGCCTTACGAACCCTCGCAGTATTTCTGCACAAACAATCTATCGCAATTCACCGCATGCAGGCACTCGGGAGAAGACTTTTCAATCGTAAAAGCAAGGCTACACATGGCGCTGTGAAATAAGCACGTCCGTTTCTGTAGCGTGTTTACAAAACGGCGCCCTTCCGCACGTCCGTTTGACATCACGTACGGTAAGAGACCACGTGCGTTTGTTGTTCAAGTTTTATCGCGTACCTTATCGCTGTTCTCGTCGCGATATCCTCGATGGTGGCACATGGGAACGCAGCACGACTGCACCATTGCAGCACGCCGTCTCTACGAAAAACGTTGATGACAGTTCATGATTCGGCGGTGCTGAAATGTCACACGCTGGCACGTTGCCGAAGCCTGCGTCGTCTGCTGCGGTGCCCTCACAATGGCGGCAGACTGTAGTTTGCGTGCGCGGCGCTAGGGGCGCCCTTTTTCGAAAAGGGTCTATTACAATGAAATTTATTAAGAGGCATCTTAAATATTGTAGGAAAAGGATTCTAGAAACACTGTAACACCAAATGCTACGTTTTTTCCACGACGGTCCCAACTAGCCGTTTTAGGCTATTTTTCTTTTCTATTGTCTTACCATAGTATGCTTCATGTTTCATTGTGGATGGATGGATGGATGCTATGAGCGTCCCCTTTAAAACGGGGCGGTGACATGTCTGCCACCAGGCTCGAAGAAAAAAAAAAAAAAAAAAAAAACTTCCTTGTTTCATGTTGGCCTAATACCTTATCTACATTGATTAAATCTATGTTATTATACCAAAAAATATAAATTCACGGTCCATCTCTCTGCCTCTTAAGGCAGAATGACCTTATTTCTCCCCCATTATTTATTTTTGTTCTTTATCTCTACTTTTCTGCCACCAATACTCTAACCGTCTCTTACTTATTTCTATCGCGGACGTGTTCAGCTTTCCATTGTTGTCCCTAAAACCCAAGGCTTCATGTAGACTCGTGCCCACACGTATACCTGGGTGAATATCGCCACATTCAATCAGTACATGTTCCATCGTTTCCTTAGTTCCCCCGCAGCATGTACATTGTTCTTCTTCGTTACTAAATCTCGCTTTATAACTACGCGTTCTAAGGCAGCCCGACCTTGCTTCAAACAGTAAAGCACTTCCCCTTGAATTATCATAAAACCTTTCCCTCCTTATTTCGTTTTTTCCTTTTCGGTAGTTACTCAGAGCCGGCTTCTTTTCCATCGCTGTCATCCAATAAGTCCTCTCCGCCTCTCTGACCTTCCGCTTAATGCTCCTTGTTGCCATATCGCCCGCACTGCCAGCCGTATATTTACTGGTGAGCCTCCTAGTTCTTTTTCCTCCACTGCGTGTCAACGCTTTTCTATACAAATACCTGAAAACCTTCTCTGCCCATCTACTCTCCTTCATTTTCCTCAGCCTCTCTTCGAATCTCATTTTGCTCTGCGCTTCCCTCACTTCAAAGCCTGTCCATCCCATATCACCCTTTACCGCCTCATTTGTCGTCTTCCCGTGAGCGCCCAACGCGAGGCGGCCCACCGTCCTTTGATTTACATCCATTCCTGATTGCACCTCTGACTTCATGCACACCACTGAGTTCCCAAATGTAAGCCCCGGAACCATCACACCTTTCCACAGCCCTCGAAGCACCTCGTACCTATTGTATCCCCATAAAGCTCTGTGCTTCATAATTGCAGCATTCCTCTTTCCCTTTGCTACCGATGCTTTCTCTTGTACCTCCATATATCTATCCCCCTCATTTACCCATACTCCGAGGTACTTGTACTCGCTTACCCTCGGTATTTTTTGGCCCTGTATTAACACCGTATGGTCTCCGTGATCATTGAATACCATCAATCCACATTTTGTTGCACTAAATCCTAGTCCTAGAGCCTCACACTCCCTTCCGCATATATCTGCCAGTCGCTGTATATCATCTTGACTGTCCGCAAATAAGACAATATCATCAGCATAAAATAGACCTGGAAGCCTCTGCTCAACCATCGCTCCGACCTGTTTGTGTGACAAATTAAATCCAATGTTGCTACCTTCTAGCGCTTTTTCCATCCTCGCCATGTACAGCATGAATAACAGCGGGGACAAAGGGCATCCCTGTCTCAGCCCCTTGCTAATTTCAACGCTGTCCTTGCTACTTATTCCTTCCCATTCTATACAAACTGTATTTCCTCGGTATATTTCCCTCAAAAGCTGTACACAGTCGTCACCTATGCCCACTTCCTTCAATATATCCCACAAAATTTCCTGATTAACGTTGTCATACGCCCCGGTGATATCTAGATAAGCTACGTATAAGGGCCTGTTTTCTATTTTAGATATTTCTATACACTGGGTAAGAACAAACAGATTATCGTCTAACCGCCTGTCGATTCGAAATCCATTCTGAAGTTCTCCCAAAATATCATTTTGTTCTACCCACGCTTCTATTTTTAATTTTACTGCCTGCATCGCCAACCTGTATAGCACCGATGTAATTGTTAGCGGTCTATACGAGCGAATGTTATCCTTTTCTCCCTTGCCTTTATAGATTAAGTTCATTCTACTTTTTCTCCAACTGTCTGGTATTTCCCTCTCCTGTAAGCACTTTTCTACGGCTTTCAGCAGTGCTTCTTTAGTGTTATGTCCGAGTTCGTTAATGAGGCTGACGGGAACCCCATCTAAGCCCGGAGTAGTGCGCTTAGGAATTTTTCCTTCGGCCTTCTTCCAATTGAAATTCTCTAGTACTACATCTTCGTCGGTTGCACTCCTTTGCGTACTTTTACTCACCGGGGGAATCCCCTGGGGGACCTTTTTAAACGAATCGGCTGTTATCTTTCGGATGTAACCTAGCGCTTCATATCCTTCCAATTTATTTCCTCCTTCATCTACCATATGTTGTTGCATCGTGACAGACTTCCTGTGATAGCTATTAAAGATGCCACCTATTGTCCGCTTCCCGCTCCACCGAGTAAGTAAAAAAAAGATGAGAGTATCGTGTTTCTATAATTACTCAATGTGATTGTTTGAACACTTTCTATTTTCCTTAGTTATATTTGTTTTCCTTTCTTAGGCCTCCCTAAATTATTTACTGTTACTAATCAACACCAGGTAATAGTAGCTATAAGTGGCAATAGTGCGAGTAGCGCGGATCTCCGGCGACGCTTTGTGCAACTATACGTATGAGGCGTTTCTGGGCTGCCCATGTTCTATCGCAGAAGCAAAATTGTTGAAAAAATGCACGTTAGTGATTGTCGCTAACGAACGCTTTACACCAGCACATAAGTAGAATATGAAAAGTCATTTCAGTTTTGTGTCCTATACGTCACAAAAAATGTCGCTACCAGCGTTGCTGCAGCTGTACACTTGTCCGGTGATCCGGTATTGCGTAAACGGTAATACGTTTACGGACAAGTAAAACTTCACGCTTGTATTTGCACCATGGTGTGGAGGTTTCTTATTGAAGCTGTTGTAGTGCTTGTGTTCTTGACCTGCTAGCGGGTCAGCAAGCAGAGAGCGACTACCATCAATTACTAAAGTCGAGCAAAAACCGCTGACAGCTCAGAGTGTATAAAGAGCTGTCATGAGCAGCTAAATCAATAAGTTGTTTCTGAATGAAACTTTAGTACTATTTTGAGCAACAAAATGCCTCGCCACGGTGTTCTAGTGGTTATGACGCTCGACTGCTGACCCGAAGGTCACAGGATCGATTCCCGGCCGCGGCTGCTGCATTTTCGATGGAGGCGAAAATGTTTGAGGCCCGCGTGTACTTAGATTTAGGTGCACGTGAAAGATCCCCAGATGGCCGAAATTTCCGGAGCCCTCCACTATGGCGTCCCTCACAATCATATCGTGGTGTTGGGACGTTAAGTCCGTAATAACGTCAGCACTCGCGTTAAAACACAGATGTCACTGTTTTATCGAAACAAAGTGCGTACTATGGTGCGATGTTGTGCATATCATACATAAACCTGTATTCGTTAGCTTAGTGCTCCTTGTGGTCAGCAACGCTTGGATATAGCTTGCTGAGTCGTAGTCGTGCGTAAGTAATATTTATTAGATTGTCATCAAAGCAGATAACCAATATTGCAACCACAGTTAACGTTGCCCCGACATGACGCCGGCATAGAATCTTTTATTAACGCAGTTTCAAGATACCGGAAAGAAAACAGCGCAAAAAGACAGACATCTCCATCTTTTTGCGCTGTTTTCTTTCCGCTATGTCGTACCAACACGCCCAAGCATGCACTTTAGCAGTTTCAAGACCTGGCGTGGCTCTGTGGTAGAATACCTGACTGCCGCGCAGAATAGCCGGTGTTCTATTCCAGCTCGAATCTTGATTTTCGTTCATTGCATGCGTCGGGATTTTTCGCTCATCGACAACGCGGGCGACGCCGACACCGTATAGTTTCTGCGACACGGACTCGTTAACGCTTTCTCGTTAAAATTTCCAATGTCTACTCTAGCCGTTCCTCGGATGATATTGACTGTCAGTCACCTGTGGCGCATACCCGCATACCAAGGCCCGTGCTATGCGGTTATGCGTCACACGTGAGTGGGAGAAAGGGTTTCGCGACGTACGTGACAGCCTTATCACGTTATTCATGTCATGACCTGTCGGTCAATTTCGTCGTACACTCATGCACCCTTGTGTCAATTTCGGTTAATACCAAGTTAAGGGCTCCCAGAGAGTTCCCAAACGTAGGCGGCTAGAAATAGATAGACAGAAACGGTCAAAGTGCCTTTGGTTCGCTAAGAAAATGCTTCGCCTATAAAACGCACCGGGTGTTCAGTGCCAGGCTTTCCCTCCACACACTCGAACACATCGAGTTTCATTGTGTGTGCGCACGTCTGCGTCATTTTCACACAGATGGCGCCAGAGTCCCACAATTTCTCTTGAAAACGCTTGGATTGACGCGCAGCTTGTCGGAAAACGTCATGGAGGAGATTTAGTGGCTGCGACAAAAGCGTATAATTTTGCTTGTAGACGTCTTTATTTAATGACACACACACACACACACACACACACACCACACACACACACACACACACACACACACACACACCACACACACACACACACACACACACACACACACACACACACACACACACACACACACACACACACACGCAAGGGCGTCCGCAGAACTTTTTGCAGGGGGGTGCATCGGCAAGGGGGGGGGGGGGGGCATTCAGCACTGGCAACCTTTCTTTCACTGCCGTGACATGACAGGCAAGATTAGTCAGTATACATAGTTTGTAACGCGAGAAATCGAATGGCAAACCTGAAGGCCAGGACCTGAGTGTGCTAATCAAGCTGTGTAGCTTATCGCAAATGCATAGAAAAATATTATCCGCAATTCCAAGGGGGGGCAGCCGCCCCCCCTTGCACCCCCCTGCGGACGCCCATGCGCGCGCGCGCGCGCGCGCGCGCGCGTGTGTGTGTGTGTGTGTGTGTGTGTGTGTGTGTGTGTGTGTGTGTGTGTGTGTGTGTGTGTGTGTGTGTGCGTGTGTCGTTAGATAGAGATGTCTATAAGCAAAACTATCTATCAGTTTCGTGATAAAGTTTCCGAAGTTTGCGACAAAATACGTTATGTTCCAAATAATTTTGCTAGCTTCAATACCTTAGAGAGCTGTTAAAAAGATCAGGGGGACTCGAGCGCATTTTTATCGTAAGTTAGACAATGCATATATGAAAACTGGTATAGTCTTCGTTGCAAATGGATGTGCCTTGTCAAGTGACTGTGCATTGTAATGTATGCGCTAAGGTAATGAGTTAAAATGTCAATTAGTGAACATTTGATAATGATTCAGGTATAATTATTTTTATTTTCCGTGTAAGTAATGTACGCCTCTTTGGATAATTCGGCTCAATGAGTAAATTGGTGCTGTACCTGGTCGCAGGTGAATAAATAAAAAAAAAACGTGCTTAAGTTGAAATAAAACATCGTGTACGTATGCCTTAAAAGAGATATAATACTCATCCACAACGCCCAATATGCAAGAAGGAAATGTTGCTCTATCCGGCTATTGAATTCGCTACATTTCCTTAATTTTCAGTGACTCGAATATAGTCACGCAAGCAAGGTATACGTTTTAACTTTTTATACATCTTTCTTGTCTTACCTTTTGCTCTGTGTTTCTGTTCCATAGAAAGTAACTGCTGCACCTTAAAGCGGTCCCGAACCACCCCTGATGCTTGGTGAAAAAAAAAAAAAAAAAAAAAAACATGTACTGCGGAAAGCAGACGCTACTGTGAACAGTTCAGCCAAATCTTGTAGTCGCGCGGCCAGGAGAGTTTACGAACGGTACGCGAAGTTGCCGCTTTCTCAAGCGCCCTCTCTTCATACAGAGGCCCGTCCTCACTCTTTTTCGAAGGCCCAGCGCCAGCTCTATTTCATCGTAGAGCAGATTGCTGCTATTAGTCGATAGCTGACATAAATCTTGAGCAGCGTTTGGATCAGATGCGCTTCCTGCCACGGGAGGCCGCCGCGCTCTAAACTGTGCTAAAATTACACAGTAGAAACACTAGCGCGCATCGGAATCACAAAGAGCGATGACGTTTCATGACGCGTGCTGACGTAGCTTCTCTCCCCAGTGTCATCCCTCCCTGTGTAGCCTCGTCGGGACGAGAGAAAACAAAAAGCGCCTGCGACACATCCCTGTAATTCCTCTTGTATTTGACGTATTCGAAAAATTGTTGGGGCAACCTATTCGTGAATCAATAAACTCCTACACTGAGGTAATTCCATGATTACTTGAAATAGTGGTTCAGGACTTCTTTAACCTTTCCTCTTCGTTACTCGGGTACTTATTCATGCTTTAACATACCTCTCTCATACTTTTCAAGCGCCAGAGAGAGGCTTCTCCGACCGCTTGCCGTTGCTGATGAGCCAGTGGTTTGATTGGTGGCAGAATGAATGAAGTCAGAATGAAGTGCCACAAGGGCTCGACGTCCGTGTCGAGCGATGATTTAGAACTTTCTGGAATTGTCCGTGATTGATTCTGTTCAAATCTCTCTAAAAGCTCAAGTAAAACTGCATGACATCGCCTATACTAAGGAGTGTCGGCAAGCCTTTAACATATGGTGAGAAATTATGTTATTTTGAAAAAGAGCCTCTGCTACAAATTTACTTAACCAAAAATTTCATCGGCACTTTCTCAGAAAGCAAATGAGTGAGCAATCATGTGTGGCCCTGCATGCGTAGAAAAAAAAAAAGAAACCTTCGTGCCACAAAATTTGACGTTGCAGCAGAAAGGCGCGTACGAAGCTTCTTGGAACCAGCATTATACTAGCGGGTTCTTTACTCAGAGTCCCTGGCTCTACGCAACCTGCGTGTTTTGTTCGGGTTGGGTAAGCAATTTCTGAAGCGAACCTGAAGCGAACTAAGCAGAAGCTTTGGACTCGGGCTTCACACGCACAATAATATGCTCAGTTACGGTTTTTACAGCTTCGCAAGACTACAACGGCTGTGAAGATTGGTGCGCCCGCGCACAAACTATTTAGTCAGTGACATCCATCGGCATTTGGTATAGAGCAGGAGAAGGCACGCCAGGGCACTAGAATGATTCTTTGGGTTGGTTTATGTGGTTTGACGTCTCAAAATGAGTCAGGTTACGAGAGCACCGTAGTGGAGATAATTTCCACAACCTGGGATTCTTTGACATGCACTGACGTCGCACAGTACACGGGCCTCTAGCATTTCGCCTTTATCGAAATGGGACTGGCGCGGCCGAACCCGCATCTTTTGGGTGAGCAGCCAAGCATCGTAACCACTGAGCCACCGCGGCGGATAGGGCACAACAATGGCACACCGTCCGATGAAAGGGGAAAATTGGCATTCACCCGTTTTTAGCACACAGTTATGAGGAAATCCAAATCCATGATGATTTCCTTGTAGGAAATGCGTACAAGGAAATCCACGTGGCTTTCCTGGTTTTGCGCTACAGGGGGGTGGATGCCACTGTTAGAGCGCAGCTCCTAGGCGCCCGTTCCGGGGTTGAGCGTCGTTGGCACTCGCCGTAATCGAGCGTACGAGCGCTGCGAAAGCTCTGGCCAGCGCCTCCTCTAGGAGACGCTGATCTGCACTCTGAGGTAGAGTTACTGTATATGCTATTTTTTAGGTAAAGGTAGCATATACAGTGTCTCTACCTTGAGGAAAAATTATCCGCGTGTCTGCGTGCTTCGCTGCAAATGTCGTTGAAAGACGATAGTCTCCTGCCATTTCTGTTTTGCCTCGCTTCAGACAGCGTCCCCTCTACGTTGAATCGGCCGCATCTGGCTGCCATTGATAAAATAGAGGAGGCGCTGCGTTAGATATGGACGCCATCTGGCAGTGGCGTCGGGGAACATGAGCTTGTGCAGAACCCAGGGCCACTGCCAGTGGCAGCACCATATCGTCAGCAGAGGGCTTTTTCGTGCATAGCGTCGCATTTTCAGCGCAGCCTAAGAAACACTAGGGTCTTTAGAATTACGTATCTATGTATTTTCTTGTAAAGGAACACACCACCTAATACTTACGTATTGATGTTGAGCCTCAGATATGCGTAATATTTGCTTTTTGATCGACAATGTTCAGAAGTATGAACGCAGCTACACCAGTTCAAGATGGCTGGGTGTTCAGGAAGTGCTTACACTTTGTGCGGGTGGCTGGATTGGCTGAATCGTGTGACAAACAGACACACATAAAGACCAAGAAAGACTATCGTCTTTAGTATCCCAAGAAAGACGATCGTCTTTAAAAAAGGTGCTCTTTGACTCTTCTTTTATACATGTGAGAGTCACATGTGTAGTACTTTCTTTAGAGAGGCACGTTGACTGTTTAGGAGAGTCGTGCACTGACTCTCTTTTGGAAAGTTGTGCGTCTCACTAAAGGGAGTCAACGTGCCTCTCTAAAGAAAGTGCTATACATGTGACTCATATGTATAAAAGGAGAGTAATAGTTCTTAGAGTGTGGCTCGCGTGCCTCGAGCCACGCGACGCTCTTCTTTTGGCCTGCAGCACGTGCCCTGCAGTTCGCGCCGCCGAAACAGTATGGGATGGAATGGCAAAAAATTTATTCAGGTCCGTCGGGGCGTGAACTAGCACGTAGCGGGCCGCTCCCACGTCGGGGCAGATAGGCCTAGACTCTCCACCACGTCGTGGGCCCGTTGGACTGCCCATAGTTGTGTTTTCAAATCTGGACTGCGTAGCGCAGCATCGCACTTGGACGATGTAACGTCTTCGTCAACCCGTAACGTGGAGAAAAAAAAATGAATGAAAACAAAATAGGTAAGTAAAAATAAAAAAAGAGAAAAATGAACAAAAGGAGAAATAAAATAAAAATTCATTGTGGACGAAGCCCTAGCACGCAAGTATACAACAAAGGCAAGCGTCACTTTAGAACATACGGGCCACATAGTACACGAAGACTTGAAATAGTAACCAACTTGAGCCAAGGTCAGTAAAGCATGTAGTAAGGGCGTTTCAGCTCCACTAAAGTGAAACCTGTGGAGGGGAGAATCATGCAGCGTGTGCCCGTGTTTCCCACAGCAAAATCACTGCTAATGGGCAATGAGAGAAAGAAGGAAGATTAGACACAGAGACCCACAGTCCGCTTTTAGTTTACGTGCACGCTGCGAATCTTTATTGTTCAACTACGCACAAGAGAAATCTCCCACCGGCACTACATTGTAGGTCGAGATCCAGTGCCTATATATACTGGTTGGCCGGTGAACGGTTGTGCAGCGCGAGCAGTCAGTTTTTAAATGCGAAGCATTTCTTAGCGAACTTCTGCGACTTTGAGCGTATCTATCTATCTATCTATCTATCTATCTATCTATCTATCTATCTATCTATCTAGCCGCCTACGACTTTGTGCTCTCCTGGTCGCTTGGTTAATCGAATGTACACCAAAGTTGGTATGGCGTAACATGACTGTATGACGAACATAAATGACAAGTCATAACATGAAAATCATGACACGCATGTCATGTACAGCATGATTTACATGCCACGCTCATGGTGCGCTGGCGGCCGTTTCGCTAGCTTGATCTACCCCGAAATTGGTATTGCGCGACGTCACTGTGTGACGAACATAAATAACACGAGTTTACACGAAAATCATGACACGCATGTCATGTACAGCATGACTTACGTTTCACGCTCATGGGGCGCTGGCGGCCGTTTCGCTAGCTTGATCTACCCCGAAATTGGTATTGCGCGACGTGACTGTGTGACGAACATAAATAATAGGAGTTAACATGAAAACCATGACACGCATTTTTTTCAATCAAGAAAGTCGCTAACAGACGCTGCCTGCGTCGGCATTGTCTCTCGCGGGCGAGCGGGCGTTCTCGTTCCTTGCGAGCTGGTATTTCGGTGTTCATCGCAGAAAGAGCGTTTCCATAGTCAACGCGCGCCGTACGCTCTCTCTCGCCACAAGGCGAGCGCTGAGGCAGTGGCGTCCCTCTCTTGCGCTCAAGCAAATGGACCGTCCCAACAGCGACGACGATGCACGCCGCGACAGCAGAAGACGAGACACAATGCACGCCGACACGCCGAGACCCTAAGGTGCTTCGCCCCTAAAAAGTATATAAAGAGCTGTCTGTAAGTGTATGTACGTACATACATGTCTCCCTCAAGTTTCTTGCCTCGAGAAAAGCCTATCGAGAAAGGAAAACACGCGTACAGCAGCGCTTAAATTTCACATTAGGAAATACCGCAATCGTCCGTACCTTTTTAACAGCGAAGCTGAGCTCGCCGTAGTTTGTGCGGTTGGATTGGATTGGATAAACTTTTATTTGGTCCTCCAAAACACAGATCAATGTGTGTCACCAGAAAACTCCACAAGTGGGTATGCGCCACAGAAATTGGGCAAGCCCCACCACCGTGTACAGCAGGTGCGAGTGTCAAACGAAAACGAACACGTGAAAAAAAGAGAGAGAGAGAGAGAGAGAAATAAAAAGATAGAAAGAAAGATAGAGAGAAAGAGTAAGAGAAAAATATAGAGAAATAGAAGGAGTAAAAACATAAAAAGATAAAAAGACCGAAAAACATAGAGAGAGAAAGAAAGCGCGATAGAAAAAGAAAGCGATAGAAAGAAAAAGACATTCCTCTACCTTTGCCACTCTCCTGATGGTGGACGCTGCCATCGCGCTCGCTCTGCGGGCTCTGCAGCAAAATACCGGTGCCTACTCCCACCACTTTTTCAGGCTTCGCGACACATGGGATGCTCCGATCAACCTAATTCCCAGTTTATCAAGATCTCGGTGGGTCGGTTTCTTTGAGGTGAGGTTAACGGTGCGACACTGGCTACCCGGCAATGCACGCGATGAGTTGAGGGGCGGCGCGCTTTGTCGGAAAAGTGAAGCGCATTAGCATGACGGTAGGGAGTGGCGTGAGCGATGAATTTCAAGCTGACGGGAAGTGGCAGAATATAGGAACGCAATGCTGCAAAAGTTTGGAACATTGACAAAGGGGGCGCGAGAAATCACGCAGAGCGAAGGAAATGAACTATTCCTTAAGTGCATTTTTGAAACGAGGTTTTTACAGTCTAAATGGCGTGGCCCTAATGTTCCTTAACTCGTATAATGTTCTTTAAGAGGGCCATGACACCCAATTTTCGATCATAATCTGTGTTATGTGGATTAACCCTCGTGCGTTCGCAAAAAGGCAGGCGGAATTTTAACGCATTTGGTGGTGCATGCATTTGATTTATAACTGATTATTTTTCATAAACATGCAAGTCGCCTGAGAGTCGGGCAACACCAGCGTGCTCGCGAGCCATGGAGTAACAAGGTGCTCGCTGTGCGAACGTGTGCATCTCGGCGCACGATATTGTTCCATTTTCAGTTGCACATGCAATCGAGCTATTTTCAGCTTTCTTCGGCTTGGCGTTGCAATTCAACGATTTGCAGCGGCCGAAACTGCAGAAGACGACGGCTTCGCTCCATGCAGCACATGACGTCACACACGCCGTGACAAAATGGCGGTTGCCGGTGGTGGGCGGCGTTTATGGCGGGCGACTTCTAGTGATTATGTTGCACTCAAATGTTCTTTTACAGGGTCATTTTTCATATGCCCAATAGACCCTCTACTTCTATTTCCCGCTGAAAACAGCAAATTGTTCGATGACTGTGTCATGGCCCCTTTAAAGTTGTAAAACTGCCAACCCGCAAAAGGGCGACAATGACTTTTTTCGCCTAATTAAAGCTGCTTCAGTGGAATTCAACGCAGAGCCACCAAACATGCGGTTTGCGCTCCCTTCAGTTTAGGAGTGAATTTGTGAATGCAACACATTTTTAGAGTCAATAAGGAAAATTCGACCTCAAGCCACCTCCTGAATTGCCATTACAGCGTCAACAGGAGCCTTGAAGGTATAAGTTGGACTCTCAGTTATAAAGACAGGGAGAGGAGGGCGTTAAGTCGGCCTCATGAAGTGGGCGGTTATATATAACCACCCCCTGCACGAGCTGGTTGATATATAATGATTCATAACGCAACATCATCGTGATAAAATGCATGCAGTCCCCGTGGGCTACTATCCAGATTTAATAACACCGTTTTTCCAGACGGTCGTAGCGACATCTCGACCTTTTTCATCTAACCGCACCTAACTAACTAACCTTCCATCTAACTTGGGGGGTCCTCCGGCCCCTCCAAGTAAGTACGCCTATGCAAACGGCGTAAGCACAAATTTTCTTTGAAAAATTGTGGGTGATTATAACGTTAAACTACCCCGCATTGTTTCCTTCCGCATTGGTCGTTAGCTGTTTATGACTGGTCGAAATTTTCTGGGTCATGCACACAGCACCTGCTCGTAGCGCGATGCAACAAACGACCCCAAAATGATCTATTCCGTAATGACCACTCATACACGACTACATAAAAAAAGAGAGAGAATACACTAGTTTCAATACGGCATATTTTTTGGCCATTGGTTCTTCTCCATTCCTAAAAAAATCACAGCATATCCACGGAGTGAATGATGATGAGTGGGCGAAGCTGCGGAGGTTCATCGGTAAACCGTGAATCTTCCGTGAATTCTGCCCAGTACATCATCACCGACGTGAGATCGGGCGCGTTTATACTAAAGGTTCGATGAGTTATGACGACTTGCAGCTCACTTTAATTTTACATGTACGCTGTGAATTTTCATTGTTTAGAAAACCATTGCTTTAGAAAACACCTGGCGTGTTCGTTAAGCAGCTGGCGTCTTTTCGTTTTGCTTTAGAAACATCTGGCGTTCTTTCGTTTTGCTTTTAGAAAACATCTGGCGTCTTTCGTTGGTTTATTTCATCAATCAACGGTGTTTTGAGCAAACTTTTTACTGTTTAATCACGCACAGGAGAAATCTCACCAGGCACTACCTTGGAGGTAAACAATGGCTGCTAATGGGAATGAGAGACAGAAGAAGTCGGCTTTTAGCTAACAATTACACTTCTACTTCTACTAACGTTTCCTACTGGAACATGCCAATGGCTGCTAATGGGGAATGAGAGACAGGAGAATTCGGCTTTTAGTTAACGCGCACGCTGCGAATTTTTTATTGTTCAACAACGCACAGGAAAAATCTCCCACCGGCACCACCTTGGAGGTCAAGATCTGGTACTAGCGTTACGACTGGTTACGCACTACTACCAAGGTCTATCCAAATAGGTCGCGAAGCTTCGGGCGAAAAGCGGTTCAGATCCTATTGTCAGCGACATCAGCATGGGGAGTTATGGGAGTAGCGATTGAAGCGCGACTAGGTGTGGTGGGAACAAACACTAATAACAAAAAACCTAATTTCATTCAACAACAAAATAATATTTATATTTTATGACCGAGATTTATTTCAGAATACATTTATTTAGATCCAGTGTACAAAGAATTCATGAAAATGTATATGCATTATCAAAAATCTTCTTATTAGCGCCCTCTAAAGAATGACACATGCCATTGCTCTGCGACGCAGTCCTTGTAGTGTTCGGAAAGGCGCGCGTAAAGTTCGTCCTGCGGCGACACACCCCCTCAGGTGTGCTGGTGTTTCGCACTTGCATGCGTGCTGTGAATTATTGTGGCGAGAATTTGATTTTTGTGTGCGCGAAGTTGCGATGTGCGTTTCATCATTGGTGAACGTGTTGGCTACGGTGTTCAACGGACAACGGCACGAGGCGGCTAACATTTCACGCCGAACGCTTTCCTCGGTACTAGCGGAAACGATGTGGTGTTCCAAGGATGCAATAGCAACACGCGTACGCCTGGCGAGCCCTCTCTTCTAGATAAGACACCGGGGCAACGGTTCGGAGTAGTGTGCTTGCTGGATTTTCATGGATCAGTATTCCTGCTGCCCGGTTTCCTTCGTGAACATGCGGTGCCTACTATATTTCCGGTTATCGGTGAGCAGATCGCTAAGTTATCTGTCGCGCTACGATCGCTACAATTCGCATGTCTTGATACGTTACACGTAAGGTTAATTTATCGGAACAAAAGGCAAAACATAGTGCACGTAGTGTACGCACCTTTTGTACTTATGACATTTGTTGCTCATTGTGTAGGGTGTGTTAAATTGCTTTATTGTGACCATTGAATAAAACTGAAATATCATTATTTTGGCGTGACCAGGCGTCATTTCTTCTCGTTAGAACTGAAGCACGCATGCAATGCGCTCTTTAAGTCCCCTGCGCATGTGCGAAGCAAATAAGCAACGCTGCAAATATGAGATGTACGCTGCTGCCTACGTTATTCACGCTGTGGAAGATCACACGAACGCAGAATAAAAGCTCAGAGAATAAAGTTTCCTGGTAAAACCAAGGCGAATTCCACGACGGTACACTTAAACACGGCTGTTTATTCACGGGTCGATACTAGTTTAGCTAGCGTTGGCTTCAAGCGCATTCGCCAAGGGCTTGCCGGCTCGCTGTAGCGCGAGTCCTTAGTGATCAGGGGCCTAGGAAAAATATTTTGAGGTCAAATTTCGCGCTAGTGCCAACAAAATGACGTCACTTTTTTACCGGATATTGCGTCACATCCGCTTTATTTTTTGTTCCGCCGGAAGTGTTCCCTCCTCACACAGATGGCGCCAAGCCCCATGAGCAGCTGATGAGCAGCCATTTTCTGAACGTATGGGCTTCTATGGAAGCTTCGCTACCATTGCTACTACGACTACAAGGGACGAACGGGTGCCGCCTTAAGGAGCTTCGCCCCTAAAATTTTCGGTGTGCCTTAAAAAAGTGCTTCTTACGCGACATCGCAAACCTGCGAAATCTCGCGGTGTTCAAATGACGTGTGCACACTAAACAGCGTATTACTACGCTGAATAATACCTAAACATTTCTAAACTAAACTTCTTTGTAATGCTGTAGCGCAAAGCTCGAAAGCGTCGCATAGGCGGCCTGCACCCCAGAGAACCGACAGTGTGTGGTCGTGAGATACGGGAGACGACCCCCACAGCAGAAGCGCAGGACAAATTTCATTACACAATTAAGTGATTGCTATGTAGAAGTAAAACTTCGCCTCATTTGATGGTTTCCCAGTGTGCAGCCGACAGTGACCACTGTCAAAAGTGGTGGGGGCTCCGCCCCCCTAACTTTTCTCTGTAGGGGGGGGCGGGGGGGCTAGCCCCCCCCCCCCCCCCTCCCGGCCTGTAGATACACCTATGCATACGACGCACGGGGTGATACGCGGACTGTCACGACGGAACCGACGCCGACTGCAAAAATGTCCACATAATTGCTATCTCAATAAAACTGGGGGAGCAGGGTTGTGACGGAGTCTGATTGGCCCACTTCCCCTTTCTCATCTTATGGTGTAATATGGGGATATACTGGGCCAGTTGGTGTAACATATTGTAGATTGTATGAACGGAAAACAGCAGGAATAGAAGAAAATAACTTGACAGGACAGACGCTCAACTTATAACTGCAGTTTATTGGAAATTTTTCTCCCACGAGAGCTCGGAACCGCGCATGTGCAGCAACCTTATCACAAGAAAGACAGGCCAACAGGAAGGTTACTTATCAGAACTGATATGCGCCGCCCTTTAACTAAATTTTTCTCACACGAGAGCTGTGAAAAAAAATTCCAGTAAACTGCGGTTGTAGGTTGAGCGTCTATCCTGTCAAGTTCTTTTCTTCTATTCCTGCTGTTTTCCGATCATACAATCTACAACATCTTGTGGTGGCTCTTCGAAGATCGTGGCGGCGTGCAACGGGCCGTTAAGTGTAACGTATCCTAAGCAAAATAGAGTTGGCAGAGCTACACACGCAGAAAGGGTCGACAACGTTGCACTGCCCCGCAAAATATTATTCATAAAGAAATTTATTCTCACCGACAGCTACAGGTAGACAGCGCCAGAGCGATACACGTGAAGTCATCTTTGATGAAAAACCAAAGGGTTCTTTAAAACAAAATCGGTGGGACAAGAGAGCATTATTGCCATATAAGTTAGAAAGCGTCTATCTGTAAAGTGGTGCTACTCTCGAGATTCGTTACAAGTGGATGTGCCTTGTGAAATGACTGACATCAACTCGGGCATTGTGGTACACGAGCTAATTAAGTGATGAGTTAAGAGGTTGATTGCATATTGCTCACATAAGTCTGCCGATGTCGTGACCCTGTTGCGAGCAAGATAACAGAAAAAAATACGCTCAAAGTCGCAGAAGTTCGCTAAGAAATGCTTCGCAGTAAGACAGATAACTGGGCAAGTTGGTATGGATCCATAATTTAAACTTTTTTAGCGCGCACAAAAGACAAGGACAAGCAAGAGACACACGAGCGCTAACTCTCAACTGTTTATTTTTTCAAAGGAACGATACATATAAA